>NC_087458.1:3059869-3349887 GCF_036321535.1 Camelus dromedarius | reverse complement strand
ACAAGAAGAGATCACAATTATTGAGAATTTTTGGCACCTTTGCCTACATTTCCTTATTTGAAGCTCAGAGCAACCTAAGGAATTGTGTGATCTTCGGCAGAGGTGACATGTCCCGTGGCACAAAAGGAAGACAGGCACTCAAGGAACATCAGGATAGAAAACGAAGAGGGGTGAGGTGGAGGAGGGGGAAGAAGGGGAAGAAAAGGAGGTGGGGGAGGAGGGGAGGAGGGGAGGAGGAAGAGGAGACCTCAGCCAGGTGAGATCTCTGCAGCAGCCGACTGATAACCCTGGCGGAGAGGGGGCCCTCTGGCTCCAGAAGCCCCTCTGCTACCAGAGGCTTCGGGGCGGCAGCCCTCTTGGGAGACACCCTCCTTCCCGTTTGTCTCAGTCAAGGCGCTGAAGAACGCATCGTCCTGGCTGATTTCTGCCCTCTCCGAGGCCCTCGGGGGCAACGACCCGCCAACCAAAGCGTCGCTCCGAAGTGGTCCGTTGCGCAGAGTCCCGGCTTCTGCTGGATCATTTCCCGGGTGCCTCTTCTGGATAAGAGCGGGCCCCACAGGATGCTCCTGCTCTTCCTTGAGGAGCAGTGGGAGAGAAGCCAACCCGGCCACCTCCGTGGGCCGCGCGCGACCCAGGCCCCTCAAGGAGGAGCGAAGATTCCGGGTCCCTGAGCCAGGCCCCTCGATGGGCTGAGCCAAGAGACCCAGCAAGGGAACAGGTTGCTTCCTGCCGCCAAAGGTTCTCTCTCCTCCCGTTGTAGGAAAACACGGATCCAACTCCCTCCGTCAGCACTGGAGAGGGGGCTGGGTCATTTCTGAGGGTTAGGGGGTGGGCGGGGAGCGTTTAGTCTCCCCAGGGACACAGCCCCCGGGGTGGAAGAGGAAAACGGAGAAGGGGAGGCCGGGTGAGAGGCCAGAAGAGTCATCTAGCCCGGGCAGGGGAAGGGCGGGCTGGCCCCGGGAGCCTCCCTGCGAAAGGAGGCCTCGGGCCCTCATGTTCCTGGAAGGGGTGCCTCGTTCCGACCTGGTCCCAAAGGGACGGTGGGGCGCGAGGCCTTCGGGCGAGGCGACGTTCCCACGCCTCCGCACCACCCCAGCCGAGTGGCCTTTCTCCTGCTGATGCCTGCCAGCCAGCCTGCACCGGCTGCCCAGACCAGCGCCGAGCCCGGTGGGCTGGAGCCCGGCGCGGGCGCACACACACGCGTGGCCAGAAGCGGGCCGGCGCTCGCGGACAGACAGGAGGCCTGGCGCAAGGAGCAGGACCCATCCATGCGCTTTGGTCACAAAATAGGAAAGCCAGGAGGATGGGGCCTGCAGACCCGATTTCCCTAGCAGTGGAGCGCCGGTTGTGGGGCACCTGGGGAGCCGAGCGCAGGGAGGCACCACGGAAGAGAGTAGTCTTCATGAACCGAAGGGTAACAGGGGAAGAGCACGAAGGTAGTCCCCCATTAGCACAAACTCTGCGGTAGTTTCCCACACACGGGGAAATCGCAGGGGTCAGCACGTCCCGAGAGCAACAGAAGAGCCCCGCCCTGAGAAAACCATCTTGGTGATCACAGTCTCTCCTGTGCCCGGTAAGTATGAGCACACACCCCGCAGGCACAGGGCAGCCTCCCACCCCTCCCCTCCCCCCGGCCCTCGCTGTTCTTCCAAACCGCTCTCCACAAAGGAATCCAACGGACGCCACCGCCGCCCCCTCCTTCACCCACCCCGCCCAACACTCAGGAGATCCCGCTGCCCGGCCCGCAAGACTGACCGCTTTTCAGCTCCCGACCCACTGATTCGCAGCCGCTGCGCTCTCATCTCCACACTCCACCTACAGCCTCTGCAGGCTCGGTCCACAGCATCTCCCCTGGCTCTCGCTCGCTCTCCTCTTGCCTTCCAGTGGACGCAACATTGATTCCAACAGGTCTTCGGAGTGAGCCTCCACGGGAAAAGGGAAAACGCGCCCAGGGCCTGGTAGAGTGTACAGGGTTTAAATGCACCAGCCGTTGTAGCAACTGCGGGATTTGACCGTGGAGGGTGGCATCGTTTTGATATACTGACTGGTGTTGATTTCTACTCTTACCTTCTGCTTATGGCAACAGTTTTCCATTTTTCGCATGCTTTCCACATGCTGCCTTCGTTGGGTCAGTTAACTGATGTTAACTCCCTCCACCGCTTCATCTGCAAACGGGACAGCCCTGGAGGACCTGGCCCAGCGCTCACCTTCCTCTCAACCCTCGCGGATGTTGCCTCCAGGCACCTCTTCCGGAACGTTTCATCCGCGAACTGAGCTGAGGCGTCTCAGCCAGACGCGCCCGTTTCGAGGGTACCTAGGAACACCATGACTGGGCTTGGCTTCTCTCAGAGGCTTCTTCAGAGCTCAGCCTGACCGGCGCGCCTGAGGTGGCAAGGGGCGCGGGCTCGGGTGCAGCCCCACAGGGGCTGTGGAAGCTCTGCAGGGCTGTGGAAAGCTGAGCAAGAAGCTCAGAAGCCCTCTAAAGCCACTTGGCGCGGCGGCGGGGAGGGCTGACACGGAGCTAAGCAAGACCTGGGTGCCCTGAGAATCGGCCGCTTCTGTTTCCCTTACCTCGGCGGGAGTTGAAGACTCGGTGCTGCGGGGAAAGCAGGCGGCACAAAAGAAGTTCCCTGACCGGGAATCGAACCCGGGCCGCGGCGGTGAAAGCGCCGAATCCTAGCCACTAGACCACCAGGGAGCTGCACGTCGCTTACCTTATCTCCTTCCTTCGGACCAGCGTGACCTTTACCCTTCACTCTCCGAGGGCCTTCCGAGAGGCCACCCGGCATTCCAGACACCCTTTTCCAAGGCCGTTCCCTCTCTGCTTCCTCCAAAAAAGGAGCCCGCAGGTGACGCACAAAGTGTCACAGTGGGGGGCCGGGGAGGGGGAGGGTGGGAGCCCAAATCGCGCCCCAATTGAGAACCAGCGATGTGCACCGTCTCTCCTCCTGTTCCTGGTCACTGAACTCGTGCAGACGACTCTCCGGATCAGGGCGCAGGAGTGGATTCAGCTCGGCCCCCTGCTCAATTGGACGTTAGGATTTAAGACTTTCATCGAGATCATGGGGGTGGGCTTTCTGCCGGTTAGCCTCTTCTTTGGTTCTGCCCTCGAGGACCAGCCAGGCTGGGTCTGCGACGTGAGGTTCCTCTCTTCCCTCCTGGAACTTCACGCCTCTTTGGGTGAAGCTTTTCACAGCAGCTTTAGGGATCATTTTATTCGGGCATCCCCGAGGAAGAACAGAACAGAAGACCTGCACTGCCTGACCTGAAGACTTACTGTGACTTACTGTGATTCTGTATTATTGATTGAGTGGTCACTAAATCCAGGCACATATGACCACAACAGTATGAAGCGGGGTTCCCTCGTTGGCCCAATCGATAGATGAAAATGTTGAGGTACTCTTAGAGTTCAGCCAGCAGAAGTAAAACCACTGGATCACCGAAACAGTACTTAATAAAAGTTTACCGTGCACAAAGACAGTCTGGGAACTGGGAGCACGCACACAGAATACGGAACGGGGCTCGGAGATAGAATTAAAAAGCAGCTTATATATAGTGAGGAGGCATGGCTGTTTATTTTCACAGTGACTGGTTATATCGTTAGAGTTTTCCTAGTGGTAGGGAACTGGTTAAAAGTAGTGTCTCATACCAACTTTGCTGAATGCTTTAAAGTTTTGTTTATGATTTTCAGAGGCCTAAACAAGAAGTGGCGCAAGAGAAGTTTCACTTGTTCGGTAAAATAAGCTCAATTAACGTTTGTTTGTATGACTAAACTGGGTCATCTGCTCAGGGAATTGTCAAGTCTGATCTCTATTTGTGTTTGATTTGAACAATTCCGCCCCCCCCCCCCTCCGGTCATGCTCTCAGTATAATGTGACCCTCGGTTACCAGCATGGATGTAGTCAGGCGGAAGAATCAGGCATTCGCTGTTTCCACTAGTTGAGTCCTCAGGCCGGAGGGTCAGGTAATCACCGCGATCACCATGTATGTGGTTCTTGTTAAGTTCTTCCAGTTGTCCAGTCCGGATGGATACTGTTTGTCTCGCGAGTGGCTGCCGACAGGCCTTTAAAATCCCTGAGAGTAGACGGGCACTGGAGAGGTTACTATGATGACTATAAGGGGAAACGATAGGCAAGGATTGAGAAAGTCCTCAGAGCAGAGATTCCCAGCAGCCAAGGTTAAACCAGCTAAAGAGGTCTAGGGAGGAGGAGTCCCTTATGTGATAAAAAATTTTGTCTGTGGTCTTTAAGATCCTGTAGATTTTGAGTAAGCCAGAAACAACATTTCCCGCCGGTGATAGCACAGGAGGCTCCTCGCTGGGCAGCTAGGGCATGAAAGATTTCCCCAGTTTGGGGTAGAAGATAAAAGGCTTCCTTCGGTTCCCTTCTGCTCAGACACGGAGTAGAGAAGGTCCCCAGGTCAGCGGTCTGTAGCGTTTCCTTGCCTTCTCCTGACCTCATCGCGCCCGGTGGCCAGGGAAAAAGCAGTGCCCTGTGGCCCCCAGGCCCCTGTCAAGCTTAACCCCAAATCAAAAGAGAAGCAACCGCCTTCCCCGCGGGAGGCAGGGACAGTGCCGTGACTCGGATTCGAACCGAGGTTGCTGCGGCCACAACGCAGAGTACTAACCACTATACGATCACGGCGCACCACGCTCGCTGCGACGGGCCTGCGTCTTGCTGGAGCACTCTTGACGTCAAATCTTTCCGATTACCGCGCCCTTTGGTTCTTGGACAACCTCGGGTATTTGCACTCTTCTCTCTTTCACGCCCGCTCTCCATTCTGCACTCTCTTCCCCTCAAGTTTGATACCTCATGATCAAACCAAACCAAACCAAGCCCCAAACCAATCCTCGTCTCCCCAGATCCGCACGTGTCTCTGCACAGGCCTCCTAGGAAGTCTCCTTGTCCTCCTCCCCGCCTCGCGGGCTTCTTCCCCGCCTCTTCCCGCTCGTCCCTTCTGACCGACCCTCCCCACCACCTGGGTTCCGGCTTCCCGCTCGGCTGTCCCTTCTGCCTTCGGAATCGCCCGACGCACGGCTTTCCCACCGGACGAACACGCCGCGTCGACTCCACTTCCCGGGTTTTCTGAGGCTTTGGAGCCGGCACCGCGGTCCTGAGAAAGGCGAGTGACTGAGCCGAGCGCGGAAGCCGAACTTGCTCTCTCTGAGCCTGAGAGAAGGCGTCGCCCGAGCGTCTCTGTGGCGCAATCGGCCAGCGCGTTCGGCTGTTAACCGAAAGGTTGGTGGTTCGAGCCCACCCAGGGACGTGTTCAGCCTGCCCTTTTGAGAGAGCTAAGATCTTGAGGTTCTCTCTCTACTCTGTGCATCCTCTCCCCTCACGGCCAAAGAGCGATGCCCCCACCACTACGCTCCTGACCTCTGCGTCGTCTTGTGTACGACAGGAGAACCTAAGCTCCTCAATTCATCACTTGAGGCTGGCCCAGAACCGCACCAGGAAAACTAGGTCGCTCGCTGGCTGGCTGAAAATGTCAGCTCACTTGAGTCATCGTTACTCTGAATTCCTTTTTAACAACGGAGTTTCTTCCGTCTTTGTACTTACTAGTGTTGATTTAACCATTTCCATATACTTTTGAGATTAATCTGGTTCTATGATTTCATGGTTACAAGTAATGCTGTAGTCCTCATTCCTGAACACGTATCTTTGGCCCCTTGTACGAGTGCTTCTCTAGCGAAGAGCCCCCGGAGAGCCATTGCTCTATCACAGTGTTTACATGGTTTCTGGATGATTCCATTTCCACTCCTTTGTTGGCTTATTAGCTGTAACTCTTTGGTTTGGTTATTTCGGCTATTGCTTTCAGCTTTATAGCATACGTCGGTAGCTAACCACAGCACAGTCTTTCTTCAAGTCATGCCACACCTCTTCACATTCCCCCCGCTGGCCTTTATGCTGTTGTTGGCAGGCATTTCACTTTACATAGGTTATAAACCCCACAATCCATCGTTATTACTTTGGTTTAATCTCACTTTTTAAAAAAAAAGAGATTTAAGTAATAAGAAAAATGTTACATAGTTCCCCATGCAAGTACCTTTTCTGTTGTCCTTCATCCCTTTGTGTACATCCAGATTTCCATCCGGTATCAGTGGACTCCTTTCACATTTCTCATAGTGTGGGTCTGCTGGTGATGAATTCCTTCAGCGTTTATATGTCTGTAGATGTCATTATGCACCTTCATTTTTGAAAGACGTTTCTTGGGGAGGAGGTATGCAATTACACATTCACTCCCCCGACCCCTTCAGTCCCTTAAAGATGTTGCTCCACTGTCTTCTCTCTGGCACTGTTTCTGATGAGGAGTCTGGCATATTTTTATTTTTTTTATTTTATTTTATTTTTTTTATGTACCATGTCTTTTTCCTCTGGCTGCTTTGGAGATATTTTTCTTTTCTTTTTCAGTGGAGTTGAGCAAGTTAAGTATGATGTGACTAGATGTGGTTTTCTTCATGTTTCATGTGCTGCTGCTGTTCATTTGGCTCCTTGGATCAGTGGATTTATAATTTTTATTATGATCGGAAAATTTTCCGTCAATATTTCTTCCAAATTTTTCCCTTCTCCCGGAGTCTTTCCAGAGATTCCAAATTACTCATATATTAGGCCTTTTAAAGTCACTCTACCACTCAATAATGCTCTGTTCATTAAAAAAAAAAAAAAGAATTTTTTCTTTTTTCTTTTTCTTTTTCTTTCTTTTTCTTTTTTTACTGTAGGTTCATTTTGGATATTGTCGGTTGTTCATGCCTTTATGTTCCCTAATCTTTTTTTCCTGTGATGTCAAACTGATGTCATTTCCACCTGGTGAACTTATTATCTCAGATGTGATAGTTTCCACGTCTACAGTTTGATTCAGGCCACTGGAAAATGTTCCATATTTCTACTTAACTCTTGGCACATGGGCAACACAGTCATCATAACTGTCTTGAAGTCCTCCCTGGGAATTTTAACGTCTTGTCAGTTATGGTTCAGTTTCGGTTGATTGATTGATTGTTCTCCTCCTTGTCATTTTCTCCTGCCTCTTTGCATGCCTGGCACCTTTGATTGGATGCCAGACATCGTCAAAGTTTCCCTTCTTGGGCGCTCGCTATTTTGGTATTCCTAGAAATCGTCTTGAGTTTCGTTCTGTGGCACAGTTAAGTGACTTGTAAACAGTTTGATCCCTTTGGGCCTTGCTTTTGTGATAGTTTAGGTAGGTCATTCTAGGGCTGATTACTCTCACTACTGAAAAAAATCTTCCTGAGTGTTCTTCCCAAAGGCCTGTGAATTATGAGTAGTCCAGGCTGGCTTGGGGGAGCGAGTGCAATTGCCTGTCCTGCGTGAGCAGCAGGCACACTGTGCATTGATCTTTTCAAGTTTCCTTCCTTGGCCTCGGGTAGTTTCTGCATAAGCATACCCTGTTCGCGATCATTGCTCTGCTGAGTCCTTGAGGGAGAGCCTTTTCATATCCCAGGGTTCTCTTCCTCTCTCTCTCTCTCTCATCACTGGATCTCTGTCCTGTGCACTCTAGCTGCCTTGTCCTCCAATCAAAACTCAGCTTCATCTCCACAGCCCAAGGAGTTGGCCTCAGATCCCCCTCCTGGTGCCTAGCCTGGAAAGTCTGGAAGCAGTAAGCCAGGCCAATGACAGGACTCACGTTGGTTGTTGCTCATGTCTCAGGGGTTGCTGGGTTTTGCTGCCTGATTTCCAGTGTCTTGAAAACCGGTGTTTCGTGTCTTTCCTCTTTTTCCTTTTCCTGGGGGCGGTGGTTGGGGGTGGGGTTGGGAGGTAGGGTGAGATTTCAGGCAGGGTGGTAAATCTGATTCGTCTCACCCCACCTCCACCAGAAGCTGAAAGCGTATCTTCATGTTTTCCCAGTTTGATTTCAATAGAAGGTGTGCCAATTTCTACTCCGATGCACTTTTTTTTAACTCAAAGAACGAGCCTTTTCTTCACACTCCTGTCATCACAACCAAGTTCCTATATATCTATCCAATACTCTAACAAGGGGAGTGGTGCCCTCCTGAATCACGTAAGTGGGAGGTACCATACAGGGACGATGTGGATGTGACCCAAAGACACCCCATTGCATGTGCTCAGCCGCTAAACTTCCAAGGTGTTTAGAAAGCCTTTCAACAATTGTCATTGTTTTTGGTGGTGACCTGCTTGATCGAGTCTCGAGAAGACTGGCCAGAATGACTCCAGATTTCTTCCTGCCAAGTAGCTTCTCGATTGGAGGGGGAAATACACACCCGTCCAAGACATTTGTTCTTCTCCTCTTTTCTCTGTGTGTTTTCGCTTTGGTTGGAGGCACACACTCTAATGACTAGGTTCCCTCCTATACCACCAAGCCTGCAGTAACATGACTGTCACTGTCTCTATATGGCTCCTTGACAGTGGCTGGCCATTCACTGACATCCGCTCAAGGTGCCCACACCTCCTCTTAACCTGTTAACCTTCGGCCACTCATCAACGTATAAAAATATGCAGCAGCATTGTATCAGAACAGTATTTTTGTTATTCCTGTGTTAATTAGAAATCCTCCAGGCAAAGATTATAATTAATTAATCCAATTTATTATCAGTTAAAGAACTTAAAAGGGAAAAATGGATCTTAAAATCACAACTTGAGCCGAATCATAATGGAGAAATGCATGTTGGTTCAAATATCGCACGATGCCTAAAAAGTCTACCTCAAAATTGTAAGTGAAATAACTAAGTCGCTATGATTTCTAGAATTATGAGACTTTATTTCAAAGACATTGTATGGTATGTGGTATGTTTATTTTGCTGGAACTCAAAATTTTAAATTTTATAAACTTAAATATTTATCGGAATTCAAGTTTGCATACTGGACCAGTAAAACCAGATGAGGACATTTAGGCCATTCAGTATCCTTAGGATTTTGAAGGGAAAATAATTTCAGGACGTATACAACCTAGAACACTGTGCTCCCAACACTGTGCTTCCACATTATTCGAAAATCTGGAAGACAGCACAAAGTACCTTTCAGACAGAAGTTCTCAAAGTGATGTGATGCATACAAGGGTTCACCTTCAGCAGTATGACATGACACAAATGCTGTCTACGCTGTTACACGTCAATTACTAGAATTCTTTAAAGTCTGTAAAAGTATCTTTTTTTTTTTTTTAACCTAGCTCCAAAGTCCATTCATTTGTCTAGAGCTAAACTTCGTTTTTACCCCCTGAGTTACATGTGACCAAGAAGGAAAGTTCAAGAAAACTTTCCCATGCATGTCATCCCCTGGGATCCTACAACCACAAGCTGGGTGACTACCCCTCTTTGGAGACAGACGCACTGGAATCTGTACTGCAAATCAGGCTGCCTCTGTCTGCTTAAACTCAGACTGGACCCAGCACCACGTCAAGGTCCGGACAAGAGAAGACCAAGCACCATTATCACAGGGCAGTCGCCCACCTGACAGCACCGAGGCCGACAATTCTGGAAAGCCCTTGAGAACTTTCCCCCACCCTCTGACGCATTTCCTACCCGCTCCCCTCATCCTCCCATCACGGGAAAGGTTCTTCTGCTTTCTGTCAGGTCAGAACCCTTCATGTTCCCTGCAGGGCACACGGAGCCAGGCAAGAGCCAAGGGGGCGGCCGCACTTCCCTGAAAGGGCCTCTCCCCAGGTGGGCGGCTCCAGCGCTCAGGCTGACCCAAGACCCCGCCGCCCACGGAGGCAGCCAGGAGGGGTCCGGAGGCAGCGGCAGCTGGGGGATGACAACCCAGTCGTGTTCCCACAAGCACAGGGCGCGTCTGGCCTGCACTCCGGCAGCCTGAAGAGACGAGATTTCGGGTTCCCGAAGGGGCACAAGGGGCCTGCTCGCGAGGGCAAAGCCTTCCTGTGGCCTTGGCGGACGGGTCCCGCAGAAGCCGGTTTGGAGGGACTCGACAAAGGAAAGGAGCAACAGCGGCCCAAGCAGTGATCTTGAATTGAGATGACGGCAGTTACTCTCAAATGGTGTCGCAGTTGATACATTGGCGAGGGAGCGCCGAATCAAAGATGGTAAAGGGCTCGGTGTGCGGATAGGGACAGAATATGCGATGTTAGTATTTCAAATGTTGTGTGTGTTTCCAATGTTTCTGATTTTCGATGAGTTCTTGGAACACAAGTCCTAGGTTCTCTTTGGATGAAAACTCTGTGCGCCATTAGGTCTGTGAGATGAAGGCGCAGAGGGTAGAAAGAAGGCCGCCCATCCCCCGGCGGATCATCGCACCTTCCCTCGGCGTAGGGACCTTGAGGCAAACCGCAGGGTTCCTGGGAGCCAAGACGGTGAGAAAAGAAATTTCTCTGGCCGGGAATCGAACCCGGGCTGCGGAGGCTTCAAATCCTAACCAAGAGACCACCAGGGAGTCATAGGAAACAAAGCCCACTCACCATCCCGCTCGAATTTGCCATGTCTAGTCGAAACTCGTGACAATAAATGTTGGGTTTCTAAGGACAGAGCAGAAAAAGAGGCCATTCCCAGCCCCTCTGGGCTGAATGCAGCTGTGCAAGGCTCCCGGCCCTTGGCCCGCTGCTCGTCACCCTTCCCCTCTCCCGCTGTGGGCGACGCTCTCTGCTCCGAGGCCAGGCCAGGCCAGGCCGCACGTGGTAACCGGCTGGGTTCCCTCCTAGTCCAGCTACGTCTCTGTCCGCGGCAGAGCCGAGGTCATTCTCTCTTTCTGAACCTCGGTTTCCTTTTAAGTCAGGCGCAGACCTGGCTCTCAGCGGGAGATGAGCGGATGGGTCTCCTTGCTGACCTCTGTCCTCAGTCCAGGGGCGCTCCCGGTGACGGCAGGGGTACTGGCTCCTTTTCCTCCCCGACCAGCTCAATTCGTGGAGCCTGAAATTCTCAACTACGCGTCTTTGACTCGAACCCTCGGTGCAGGGTTACTTCTCTTTTGTTCTGTCAGGCAAATCAACGTGTTCCGCAGGTGTGCTGAGGTGCGGGAAAGCCAAGTGTGCTTCACAGGGGTGAACTTCGTGGTTTTCCGAGACTTAATAGGTGTCAGCGTGTAGAGGGGAAAAGTCTCTAAATGAGAAAGTGAGGGGATTTCCGGATGTAAAGGTAACTTGAAGGGGGCCTTGTCCTGTGCCCTCCTTGAGCTAAGCGGTGTCCAAAGTGACCGAGAGCGGAGAAAGGAGGCCCGGTTCCTAGTGCGGAGTAGGCTTCCCGGTAGCAAGGGAACTCCTCCCATGTATCCTGGGGAAGGAGAGCACAGCTGTGCACGCCAGCACGTCCCACCCCTCCTTGCCTCCTTTTAGTTTTTCCAATGGGAATGTAAATATCGGAGGGGCGGAAAAGAAAGCGGACGTGTTTCCGCCCGGTTTCGAACCGGGGACCTTTCGCGTGTGAGGCGAACGTGATAACCACTACACTACGGAAACCGAACTGGTGCTGGCGCTTCACAGTACGTCCAGGAAAACCCTATCCTGCCCACCAACCCTTTAAACTGAGAGCAAAACGCTCGAAGCGCCAGCAATACCTCCAGCAAGAAGACTGCAGTCCCAGAGAGGCCCTGGCTTGGGGCTCCGCACCTCCCCCCTGCCCCACCCCGCCGCAGCCAGGACAGTTTGGTTTCGGGTTCCCGCATCCAACGCAGGGTCTCTCCTTCCACAACTAAGCGCCCGGGATCAGGGGTCGCCCTGCTAACTCCCCAGCTCCCAGAACTTCCATTTGCTTTTTCAAAATAGATTCTCTTTCTCTGCTGGAAAAGATTTATCATGTCATCTATTTTCTGAACGGCTAAAACATACCACATTAAGCTCCTATCTGACAACCTCAATAGCTCAATCCCCTGTGAGTCAGTCTCTGCGGGATCCTTTTTTCCCCTTCTGCTTCTATTCCTTTGTAGTCCTAGACTACTGTGACTGGAGGAGGAACCTATTGTGTGAAAAATGGTGGCCGGTTTCATGATCTCTTTCTCTCAAGATTGTTCACCCTCTTCCCCAACATTCTCCAGGATAGACCGTACACTAAGCCGTATAATATGCCCCAAAACATTTCGAAGGACTTGAATTGCATACAGTTTGGGACATCTCACAGACCAGAACTATAGTCTAGAAGCAGGTTGGCAAGTAGTGTAGGTAGTTTGTCCTCCACCCTCACTTTGTCATGAATGTTCAGTGGCACATATGGAGGTGGCCGTGGTCATATATGTGGAGTCCACTAGCTTGGAAAAGCTAGGCAGCTGAAGGGAAGAGAGAGATATTTCAGGGAATTTCCCTCGTCTTGGCTCACAAAACCAGGAAGAAATTGATAGGTAGGAAGTTAGGAGAGGTCAGGGGATTATTTCTCCTGCCTGCCTATGCCTCTCTTTAAAACCTCAGCTTCTATGCCACTAAATCCCACTGCACAGGAATACTGTGGGTCACCACTAACTACCATAGACCCAAGATCTGGATGTTTACCACACTCTGAGAAAACAAGAACAGGTCAATAAGTTTGGGTCAACACAAGCCATCGCTCAGTGTTCTATAAAAACTGCTCTGGACGTAAAGAATAGCACTAGTTTACAAAGCACCCCAAATTATGTGGCCACTACAAGTGTTCAAAGAAACATACAAAATCTACTTCAATGACTTTGACAAGTGGGGAAGAAAGCCTTTCGCACTAGAATGACATCCATAAGGGATAAGCGTGGAATATGCATATACAGATTAAAACACAAAGGAACCCACACATAGAGGAGGAGGGTGGGGCTGGGAGGTAGGGAATGTCAAAGCCGACTTCAAGGTTAACGAAAAGCCTAGTTGCTTTCCCGTTGAGGAAAAAGAAGCCATCATAACGTCAGTCTGCAGTAAGAAGTTAATTAAGACACAGTCTTGCCAGTAACCCTTATAAATTAATTATTCATACATGGAACACAGTATTACATTTGGGATATTTTCCTCAAAATAGTAAAACGGGGTGGAAAAAAAACTAGCAAACCAAAAACTCCAAGAGTATCTAAAAGTCTTAAATTTTCCATGAGGAAAAGTGACTTTATGACAGTGTTTAAGACAATGAAAGAATTTGAGAAATATCAATTCCTTGATGATTTATATGCTTGCAAGAATAAACAATAACAAATAGTTTTTTACGTTTTAGGAAGAGATAGGTCTGTGGTATCAGCACGTGGATACAGACAGACTGAGACTGGCTGCGGAGGGGGTGTCCCCATCAGTGGCGAACTTCAGAACAGCCCAGGCGGCCTTGTGTATCGGCGTGGCCTAGGCAGCTGGAAGACAGGGGCCCCCAAGATTCCACGACACGCTCCACCTTCCAATTCTGTTCTGGGCCTCCGCATGGTTACCTGGCCGGCTGGGTCCTCTCTCTGGCGCGCTCAGCATAGCCTGGCCTCGGAGCTCTGGCATCTTGTGCCTTACCTCCGTGGTGAAAGCCCCTCAGAGCGGTGGAATGCTGACGAAGTCTGGCCCAAAAGTAAGTAATGAATTACATCTGCATTCTTTAGATATGTTTAAATACTTTTCTTTTCACTTAAAGAAACTTTATTGAAGTATAATTTACATACTATAAAACTAACCCACTTGTACACTTCAATGATTTTTAGTAGTTTACCAGGCAGTGCAACCATCACCATAATCCATTCACTTGTTTTGAATTTATTATTTGTTTGGGTTTCTTCTCTGCAGGGTCTGGCTCTGTTTCTTCCACCACAAGCTTCAGCATGGCAGTATCTCTCACCTCTTTCTCTGGCTCAAGGACAGAAATGAGCATCCTGGAAATCAACCAGAACTTGCGCTCCCAGCTGGAAAAAGTCAAACAGGACTTTCGAGACCTCACAGAGAAATTCCTCACATCCAAAGCTACTGTTTACTCCCTGGCCAACCAGCTGCAGAAATACAGTAAGCCTTATGGGGTCATAGTCACCAAAGTGATAAATGATTGCCCATCTTCCCTACAAGAAATGAAATACCCTCCAGACTTCATTCTTCTCTCTCTTCCATCAAAACAAACCTGATTGTACTCCTAGAAAGGTAGAAATGGGTATTTTACCTTCAGTTTGCAGAGGATGGAAACACTGAGTCACAAAGGAGTAAAGTTTGCAGTGAGAGTATGGGAGGAATTGAGCTAAGATCTTGGTTCAGGCACTCAACTTTCTTTTCTCTCCCAGGAACATGTGGCAGATTCTACAAACCTATAATCTCGTTGTAGGCTTAAATATCTCAGGATTAAATTCAGTCTTTGACTGAGCAGCCACTTGCAGAGCACTGTGCCGGCTGCCCTGGGGAGAAAGAAGTGATAGGACTCCCTACCTTAAAAGAGCTTAAATCTGTCTGTTCCCAGCTGAGCCACAGATGTCTGGAGGTGAGAGTGTGACTGGCAGACACAGAGGGAAGTCCTGATGCCTGGGGCAAGATTCTTTTCGCACATAAAGTCTGAGAAGCCATTCCTCAGCCTCTGGTGAGATGGAGGGTATTTCCAGGAAAACCAGAGACTCTACAGCACCTTTGCTACCTCCCTCTGAATGTGAAGTTCACAGACAGCAAGCAAATCCAGGATCTGGGCTTTGAGACAAATGGCAAAATGAGAATGAAGCCAAGTGGAGGAGACCTCCAGGCCTCGTAGCAGGCAGGGCAGGGCAGGGGATGGCCCTTCCCTCTCCACCATCAGCTTTCACATCTGGAAATCCACTGGACCATTTCAAACCTGTTCACCATCGAAGGGAGGGTGGAGCCGTAGTGGCTGAAGGACCATGGGAGCAAGTGCCTGAGGGGACAGGGAAAAAACGGGAGGATTCTTACTGATTATTGAATTTGAGTTGGCTTTCAAATTTCTACAATCATTTTTTCGTAAATCAGTGAGGGATAAAATTTGCTATCCAACTTACTGACGTGGACAAAAAAGTAATAATTAAAGCCTATTTATCAATGACGTGAAAAGACCAGCTTTGGGGTGTGCGAATATAAGGGTTTTGGTTTTTTGTGTTTTTTTTGAACTTAATTTATTATAATCATAATACAACTTTTTTGAAGCTAGAGAAGAAGAAAGATATCACCCACTATCTTCCTGTCAGGGTACTACTACAGTGCTGTGATTAAGAGCCAGGCTTCCTGGGTTCAAATCCAAGTTGCTCACCTTCTCCATGCCTCTGTTTCCGCATCTGTAATGGTAATAAGAATAGTGGCTACCTCTTCAGGTAGTGGTGATGATTGCGTGATGATAATTCTTAAAAATCTGCTAGAACAGTGCCTTGGCAGACATTAGTTCTCCCTCCAACCTAACACACCTGTTAGCATTTGAACATCTGTCTTTCAGACATTTTCATCTTCAGATACCTTTTTACACGATTTTATCCAGATAAACTTTTACATCTTTGAAATACGGAGGGATCGTTGAAACCCTCATTGTGGGAGACCGTCAGCCCTACAGTCCTTGGAGCTTTCCCAAACACACAGAGAGTCCTACTTCATGCCCAGATGAGTGTTTCACTTAAGAGGCTGCGAAAGTGGCTCAGATTTGGAGTCAGAACTCAGGGTGTGTGGATCCAGACATTGCCTCATTCCAGCTGAATCATCTTGAGCAAGTTAATCTGCCCGTCTATGAGCTTCTCTTTCCTCATCTCTACAGTGGGGAGTAATCAAATGCCACGTAGTTGGGAGGCTGAGGAATAAGGTGTGGAAATCCCAGCATAGGGCCTGGTACCATGGTTACATCTGCCCCTGGGATGGATCCTGCCTCCTCCCTTGAAGGCAGTGACCACAGCAGCATGCCCAGCTTTCCCCTGAGGCAGCGTCTCTGTTTTCTCAGACTGTGAAGAGTACAAAGAACTTATTGAATTTGTGCTGGAGGAGGGAGTGCCATTTGAGGAAGGGGAGCTGGCAGAGAAGATGAGATCAGCTGCAAGGCTTGGGTAAGGAGACTGGGAAGGTGTGGGTAATCTTGACCCTGTCATTGGTTTTGCTTTTCATCCTTTCAATTAATGCCAGTCTAGCACTTCTGTATCTGGCTTTCCACCCCCTACGTTCTGCATAATGCTTGATGATGTATATTTTATTGAAATGGATGGGGGCTGAAGTGAGGAGCTGAAGGAATTTCTTTTTAAAAGAAAGGTAATTAAAAAAAAAAGAAAAAGAAACAAACCCAGTGCTATTTCCTCATTCCCTCTGCCACAGGCAAGTCACACAACTTGTACAAGAACTCAGCATGAGGTGTATATAAAAGTAGAGAAAAACCAAATTTCTTCTATATAGCACAGGGAACTATATTCAATATCTTATAATAATCTTTGGTGAAAAAATTATGAAAACGAATATATGTATGTATATGTATATGTATGTGTGTGTGTGTCTGTGTGTATATATATAAAGAATTCAGCATGAGGAATTCCTTAGGGGCAATCTAAGAAGTATCTCTGCTAAATCTCCCATAATTTATCACTCACTACATTCATTTTTAAATTTTACTTTCCCTTCCCACCTTAGGAAATATGACCCCCTAATTCAGGCTCAAGCCCAAGAACTGACCCACTTACGACAGAAGATACAGGAAGGAAAAGGTGCCTGTTACCTTTTCACCCAGCATGCAAGGAACACAGTCAAGTCTTTTGAGAGTCTCCTCAGGAGCACTGACATCGCCTACTACCAGAGGCAGAGATTCTGTGAGCTACTGACCCAAGGAAGCCAGCTGGCAGAGAGACTTGCCAGCCAGCTCACCACCGGTAAGTCGGCTACAGGGCCTGAAGACCCTTAGCTCCTGCCAAGGTCCTAGCCTCACACGAGACCCCCTGCCTCCACGACCCTCCAGTGACTTTATCCGGATGCCCTGCTGTTTCGTGTCGGTCTCAGCCAAAGGATGGTGATGCTACTGTCTAGACATACCTGAGAGTATTCCCCTGGGCTGGAGGCGAGCCCCCGCAGACATTTCCCCTTCTGGAGCCAATGTTGTGGCTGGACAGACCCTTGTGCTTCTTATTAGGATTGCACGATACACCTCAGCAACAACCATCAGGACATTTCGAAAAACACAAGGTGTATTAATCCCAAGTCCTGAGGGCTACGCGGTGCACACACACCCAGGGCCACACAGCGAGGTCACAGGGAGAGAGAGAGCAGAGTCCTGTGGTTCTGTGATGGGGCAGCTAGGGTTCCGTGGGTTCACTCTTTACTGCTGAATTTAAAACAGAAGAGGGGAATTAAAGTGCAAGAAGGAAAAAACGTCAGTTTTTAAACAGTGCAGGAAGTGGTCAAGCATCAGTTATCTAAATCAACCAGGAATTTCTAAAGCAAAAAACTTCAAGGATGAGGCAACCTGACTCTGTCTAGTCATGTAGTTGCCAGTGTGTTATTTGAGATCCTCGTCTTTGAAGTGGATGCCTTGGGAATCAATAGCTTAATATCAGGCACTTGGGTTACATTTTTTTTTTAAAAAGGGACTGTCAGGTGCTTACACTACACCTGCTGGTACACCTCACACTCTGGGGACCATGGCAACACAGGGCTGGCTGGGGGTGAGTACAGTGGAGACTACACGGGTCTGGAGGCCACATTATGACAACTGCCTCCTTCATCACAGGCTTTTGGAGCAGGAGGCAGCAGCCATCCAATCATTTTTAAGGACTTTGATATACAATAAAATGACCCATATTGTATTGATACACAATAAAAATGTGTACATAAGTGTTATATACAGTGTTATAAGCACTCCCACAATCAAGGTATATAACAGTTCCATCCCTCCTAAAATTCCCTTCTGCCTCTTTGTAGTCAACCGTTTTTCCCCAACGCCAGGCGCTGGCAACCGCTGTGTTTGGTTTTTGTCCCCATAGATTTCCCGCTTTCGTGCTGACTTCTATTCCATTATAGAGACGTATCACTTTTTGTTTACCCTTTCATCCACCGGAGGCCATTTGGATTGTTTTCAGTCTGGGGCACTTACGAATAATCGCTGCTAAGAGTCATACACAGATTTTTGTGTGAAAAATGTTTTCACTTCACTTGGGTAAACACCCAGGCGTGGGGTTGCTGGGTACACGGGGTCAGTGTACGTTTAATTTATACAAAACTGCCAAACCGTTTTCCAGTGTGGCTCTACCATTCCGCATGCCCCCCAGCAATGAGTAGAGTTCCAACTCTTCCCCAGTACCAGATCCTGATATTTTCAGGTGGTTGTTCTTTTGCTTTTTGTCATTTTGGCAATTTTAGTAGGTGTGTGGTGGCCTATCACTGTGGTTTTAATTTGCATTTCCTAATGACTGATGATTCTGAGGGTCTTTTCATATGCCTATTGACCATCCATGTATCTTCGGTAAAGTGAGTGTTCAACTACGATGTGCATTTGACAGTTGAGTTGCTGTTTCCTTATCATTGAGTCTTGAGAGTTCTTTATATTTCCGGGTACAAGTCCTGTATCACATATTTGATTTGCCAGTATTGTCTCCCAGTCTGCGGCTTACCTTTTCATTCTCTTAACTGTCTTTCAGGGAGAAGAATTTCCTGGTATTGATAAAGTCCAACTTATGCATCATGGTTTTGCAGTTATATCTAAAAACTCTTTGCCTGAAACAAGATCCTTTGCCTTTCCATATAAGTTTTACAATCAGCTTGTCATTAGCTATTAAAAGTCCTGCTAGGATTTTGAGTGGCATTGCTTTGAATCTACGAAGAGTTTGAGGAGAATTGACCATTTTAATAATATTGAGTTTTCCAATTAATGATCATGGTGACTTTCATCAGGTTGAGGCAGCTTTTGCTTGTTTTATTTATTCATATTTGAGTGAACAAACAAAGCTTCTGTTTTTTGTCTTATGATGTTGACTGCTGACAACAGAGAAGGAATTATGTCTCCTAACGAAACATGCGCAGGCATGGTCTAACTAACTAAAGTTTCCAATTTATGTGAAGAAGTTCATTTTTGTTCTTTATTTGCCAAGAGTTTTATTTTGAATAGATGTTGAGCTTTGTGAAATGCTTTTTATTCATCTGTTGAGATAATTGTTAAGTTTTTATTATGTTGAATACTTTCAGATTGTACTCTGGACATTTTGAATATTATGTTGTGAGACCCGGGGTCCTGTTAAAGTCCTCTGAAAAGAATTTCTTAGCAGGCAATCAACCCCTGCTAGGCTCAGACTTGCGAGTACTATGGGCAGTAGCTCCAATGTCAGTTTAGTGTTCAGTGTACTTGATGTATTGTTTAAGTCAGTCGAGCAAATAAGTCACTCAGGTTTAGTCTGAACTAGCTGCTGGTTTTATGGTCATTCATTTCTGTAACCCTTTGCCATGATTCTTTGGGTCTGTTCCACACGTGTTCATTTTGGGGATGAGCCCGGGGATTTCTGTCAGTTTATGGACAGTGTTCCAGCCTCTCCCCTCTCTAGCATTTCTTTCATACGTCCCAGTTCCCAAGGGTCCCTTTTCCAAGTCCCTCTACAGAGAGATTGGGCTCTTTCAGTCACTTGTCCTATCACACTGTGCTGCAGTTCCACATGACTGGGGCTACTGTTAGAGCAAGGAGGCAAGAAAATTGAGAACGAAAAAGAAGGGGGGGACACTCTTCACACTCTTCAGACAAGAGGTCCCTGTTTGACTAGAGGGCTAGATTCTCATTTGTGCTTTACGGCCCTGCTCAGCTGCCGTGACAATGCAGTTCTGCAACTGGGCTGGTCTCTGGGCCGGGTCAGGAGGAAAAAGAGAAAAAGAAGAAATGGAAAGGAAGGGAAGATTCTCTTTACACTCATTGGCATACAGAGGGCCCTCTGTCCGGTCATTTGGTCAGAAAGAGGTGGCTTCTCCTGAAGGTCTTACTGCTCAGATGCTGCTGCAGGCTCCACGTGAGAACAGTAATGGGACACACATCCATGGTCTAGCAGCCAGCCTTGTGGCAAAATGAAGGTTACAGCTGAAGAAGTACAGAAGGCAGTGGGCCAGTACCCTGCAGGCTGGGGACCAAACATTTTAAACCCTTTGCCTTGACTTAGGAGCAGACCTCATGGTGATGATTCATCATGCCAGCGACATACCGCCCAGTGTTGCTCAGAAAAGCCTGCCAGGCTGCTCCTCTAAAGACACACCCGCGCCTCCTGGAATCATTCTCCCAGAGCGTCTGAACAAATATGTAGAGTATTGCGTCCCTGGTCACATAGGCCCTTGTACTTGTGATGTGTGAAGCGGGACCTGCTTAATTTCCTGCTAGCTCTTCGTATTTTTGGTTCACAGAAGATCATCAGGATAGGGAAGGTGAAGATGGACAGGAGCCACTGGCACCCAGGTAACTCTGAATGATGAAAGGGCTGATGATGGAATGGTGAAATCTGGAGAGGATTCCAGAAGCAAGAGACCAAGAGGCCAGAGGTCGCTGATCCAGGAGAAACCAGAAACTGCTGACTGTACCCACTGCATTTATTCATCATCCAATGATGTGTCATTTTAAACAGTGTTATTGGTTCTCTTTGCAGTTCTTGCGTTGGCTACCATTCCCTAGTAATTCCTCAAGTCTAGTTGACTAGAATCAGTCTGACCTAAAGGCATGCCAGCCAGAGATCCCTGGTTCCTGTTTCCTAAAAACCCATGTGGTTAAAAGCCAAAATGAGACGCCTCTCTGCTTTCTGCACAGTTGTCCTGAGGTGTGTTTGCAGGTGTTTCATCACCAGAAATCTATCTTGAAAAATAAAATCAACCATATCAAATATTTAGGGGAAAAAAGAGGTGTAAAAGCTGCAAGAGCCCTAAGGAGGTTACATTGCCTCGGGAGCCAGTATTCAATGGACCCCTTCATATAGTATTCCCTAAAATTTGTCCAGAGCATTTAAAAGCCAATATTTTAGGTCTCTGCGCGTCCTGCCTGTCATAGTGTGTTCTAGTGGAGTAGTTGTGTCGTTCCTCGTGTTAGGAGATCACTACGCTGCACACCTGCTGCTCGCTCTCCCACCCCAGCTCTAGCCTCACTGTGACACCAGTCAGAAGGGGATTGTCATGCTTCCTCTCACATAAGATGGCCCCTCTGATTTCTGGTGCCTCTGCCATGAGCTTCAGATCAGGACCAGCTGTGAGGCTGTGGTTCCAGGTTGCCTTAGTCTAATCTCCTGTCTTTCCTGCCCACCCACCCCCACCCCAGCTTCAGCAGGGGACTCCAGGCGGAAGAAGAGAATGAAGTCCAGGAGGACTCACTAGATGAAATGTATCTGACTCATTCCAGCTACCAGGACTCCCACCAGCCTCCCAACACCAACGCCTTTGCGTGTGACGGGCAGGAAGCCAGCTCTGCCGTGGATGTGGCCGGTGAGTACCCCCAGTATAAAGAGAAGAAAGCTCCAACACCCAGAGGACTGAGAAATGAAGCTCTGGCGGCTTCTCCACGCTCACCGCCTCTGTCTCGGGTGATTGAGATCATCTCTGTAGGCAGGCCCCCAAAACGCGCCTTGCAAAAGTGATTAGGCTGCATACAGTTTTGGGATCAAGTACGGGTCCCTGGTGGGTCAGTAACTTGCATCGTTCCTGGTCCACACCGCATTGCCATCCGTCTGGCCTCCATTGGCATAGGCAAGCCGAGGAACCCGAGACAAGCCAGAGTGGAGACAGTGAAGGGATCGTGGCAGGCTTTCTGCTCCCCTTCAGCACATGTACAGAATCTGTCTAATGAACCTCCTTCTTTAAGATGAAGCATCTTAGCTTTCCTGAAATGTCCTTGCTAATTCTGGTTCCTGAATGTTGTCCCATGGGTTTTTCTAGCTGTCCACAACATCGGCAGTCTTGACCATATTTGGAAGTCCAGTGATCACACTTCCTGAGTTCAAGCACCAGTCTCCATTTCCCGTCAGGCGGCTTGTCTCCCCGTGTGGTTCCATGTTAGCTCTGGAACATCAAGCGGTTTCCCTAAAGACAAGGCTCTGATCTTGGCAACCCTTGAGTAAGTGGCCAGGGTTCCCATTCTTTGTGCAACACCGAAGCTGGTGGGTTTTCTTTGTTTGTGGGTTTAGTCTCAGTGCAGTAATGGAATCTAAACCAACAACCAGCAACTGGAGGAGAGGCTGAAGCTAGCAGCAAGGCCACTCACATGCCACTTTCCAAAAAAAACCACCCAATCTAGCCAGTGAAGCTCCTCCAGGTGTAAGAGCCCCTGAGCTAGCCGACTCACTGGTGTGTGCGAAGTGTGTGTGTGTGTGCAGGTTAAGACCTCAACTTTCGTCTCCTTTCCCTTAACTGACTGACTTTCCTTTGGGGACAAAAGTTTGGATCACTAGAGGACAATATGGTGTGTATTCTCTTCTAGGCAAGAGAAAGAGGCTATCTTAATTTGATCACTGTTAGCTGAGGTTCTTATAGCGGTATAAACCATGTCCTGTTTTACCCTTTTGCCCCAGGCGGGCGTAAGTACGTGCGTTTTGTTCCTCATTCTGTTCCTTTACAAAGGCATCTTCAGTCCTGTTTCCCCTTCCCCCTGAGGAGCAGAGGGAGTATTTGACACCTCTTAAAGACGTTCGGTCACAAATCAAGTGGGAGAAGTATTCAGCAGAGAGGAATACCTTTCTAGTACCCACAACTTCATACCAAAGAGGTGGCCACTCCTCTCCCAGAGCTAGACTAGCCCTACTCAGAGGCCTTCAGTATTTTCCCTCCTTGTGTCAACATCCTTTAAACTTCCCATATCCTTGTGTAGGAGGTGGCCCTGTGGAGGGAGCTTAGCACTGGGCCACGCTTCAATTCTACAAGGTTGCCCGCTCTCCCACACCCTTTCAGATGCCAGTAGAAAGCCCAGGTTGTTACCCGTACTTCTGACTGGCCCCAAATCAGAGGGTAACACACCCCCTTGTCAGCTTTGATGAATTTGCTAGAACAGCCCACAGAACTGAGAGAGACATTTCACTCACCAGGTTACCTTTTTTTTTTTTTTTTAAATAAAAGGGTATAAGTCAGGAACAGCAGATGGAAGAGATACATAAGCAAGGCGTGGGGAAAGGGTGTGGGGCTTTAACGGCCCCTCAGAGAAAGCCGCTCTCCTAGCGCCAACATGCATTCAGCAACCCAGAAGCCAGAAGCTCTCAGAACCTTAAAAACCTTTTGGGTTTTTACGGAGACTTCCTTACACGGGCACGATTGATTAAATCATTTATCATTGGTGATTGAACTCAGCTGCCAGCCCTCACCCTCCCAGGAGGTCAGAGACTGGAAGTTCCAACCCTCCAATCACAAGGCTGAACTTCCAGGCAATCAGCCCTCAAGATAAGGCGCTTTCCCAAAGTTTCCTCATTAACGTAACAAATGAATTTTATGCCTCCATCACTTAGGAATTCCAGGGGTTTTAGGAGCTCTGTGCCAGAAATGGGGATGAAGACCAAGTATGTATTTCTTATTATAAATCACAATATCGTAGATGATGTCTGAAGATTCTGCTGGTTTTCACATTCTAGGGCTGTTCCCTTGGTGCTGCCCTCCTATTTAAAAGGACTAGCACATGGATTTGGGAGCCAGATTTCCTTGCAAAATATCCTCTTTTTCCTGGAACTGTTCTAGGAAACAGACTGTTTCTGAATGTGCATGTTTGAAGCTAGGCACCCAGGAGATGTGAAAGGCCTTTGTTTTTCTCCAAAAGAGTGGAATAGAGAGTAAAGTGATACTGAGGGGGAGGTGGTGGGGATCTGGCTAACCCCCCTGCGGCAGCTGTGAGCAGGGCTCTCAGCATCATGCGGTGGTGGGGCCCTCTGTTCCACACCGCAGGGCAGATGGCATATTTCAGAGGACTTTCCCTCTAATCTGCTACTACAGCTTCCTCTTTCCAGACTGTAGTTTACCCCCTAGCTTATCCAGTTACCTGCATTCAGGTAGCACATGGCCTCTTTCCTCTCTCAGCTCTCACTCCAGCCTCAGTTAGCTACCAGCAGAACCTGACAGAAGATCCTCAGTTTAGTTTTTGTGTTATGTTTCAGGTAACAACTAATGCTCAGATTATGAAAGTGCTCGAATTATGCTTTACTTCAATAACGCATAGTCACAAACAGTTTCCCAGCTGATGAGCGAAATGAAAACAAAACAAGCGAAATTCTAAATACGAAAGAAGAGCAAGATTTCAGAGCCACTCCAGATTTTTACTCCAAATAAATAGTTTGCAGAAATCATCCCTCCAGCCTGCTAATGTGACAACTGCCAAGGGCACATCGATACCCAGACTCACAGATCAGCTGGAGAGGCCGTAACATTTTCCCTCCCCACCCCCAGCCTGTGGATAACTGGAGTCAGCAGCAGCTGGGGGAAGACGGCGAGGACTTGGGTCAAGAACAACTCAGAGTACTGTCACTGCAGACTATTCACCAGCTCTTCAGCACGTGTCTCTTTTCCTTGAAGGACGAGGGTTTAGAAGTCTCTGAGAATAGAGTTAATTTTATATACATTCTGTTGGCTATCGTCTTTTTGTACAAATCAAAATTATAAAGACTTCTTTCTTCAGTGTAAAGCAGGAAAATCAAACATTGATGTGTCCCCTACCTTTATACCCCAGAGTGATAGTCTGAATGCATCACTTCATTCCAAAATGAAATGTTATCAAGTGCCTGGTATTACCCAGAGAATATTCATTTCATCTCACCCTCAGGGAACCAAGATATTCAGGCAAAAATTTCTGCCCCCGCAGTTGGGCAACTAGAAGCAGAGCAGCGGTCTCATGCACACGCACCTGATGGGGCCCCCGGTTCACAGTGATAGGACCTCTGCCGGAGAAGGGTCGTGAGAGTTTGCTGTTCAGTCCTGTGGTTTCAGTACACTCCCGCAGAAGTTCCATGCTAGGGGGTCTCTGTTTAGGACCCACAGAGAGAGAGAATGTACCTAGATGGAACTGGTAGCTTCCAAATAACTCCACTCTCATCTGGGTTTTTTCCTGAAAATAAATTTCTTTACTCTTAATTTGTCTTTTGCAATCAAATATAAAAGCAGGACATCTTATTCAGAAGCTGTGAAATATATAAAGTAGCCTCCAACTTACCAGAGTTCCAGGTTAGAGGGCTGCTTCATGGAAGGAGGACAAATCCCGGGTGGCGGAACCTCTAGGTGGGTTTGTACAGCAGACTAGTGATGCACCCTTTCTTGTACGGGTGGGTGGCATTGAGGACGGTCACACCCCTCTGCAAGGGACAGATTCATTGAGAGCTAATTTTTGATGCAAGACTCAGCTCTTCACAGCTTCCTGTGTTTTACAGTAATTTCCCGTGACAATTATTTAATTTGAAAATTTTCAAGCCTACAGAAAATCTGAAAGACCTACACAATGAACACCTCGATTCTGTTCATCTCAATTCAACAATTAACATACATTTGCTCCTCTCCTCTGTCTGCAGGCACCCACACACCATTCATATTGCTTTAGTAAATGCAGACAAAAAGCCCACTTCAGCCCTAAACGCTTCAGCATCTATTTCCTGATATTAAGGGCATTAGCCTGTATAACCAGAATACAATTCAATTGTTGAATCTAAGGACAGTACTCTTAATTCAACAGTATTATCTAACATAAGCTCCATATGTAAATTCCCCCATTGTTTAAAAAACATCATGTCTATAATGCATATATACATGTGTAGGTATGTAAATATAGATGCCTTTAACATACACATCCATATTATACATACATATGGGAGAGAGATTAAGAATTAAGTGTTTGTGTTGTGGTACTGATGTTTCCCCATGTTCCAATTAAAATTCCTGAGTTGTACTTTAGTCCTCATTACCTGGAACTCTCTCCCAATTTCTTTGTTTTTGTCACTTTTGATGTCATTGAATTTCTGAAGAGGACAGGCTAGTCATCTTGCTCAGGGTCCTACGTGCTGATCCAACTAAACATTTTTGGAAAGACGAGCACATAGTATTTGTGCATCCTATCAGGAAGCAAGCCGTTATTTCTTGTCTTCTTGATAACAGCCATTCTAACAGGTGTGAGGTAATACCCGATTGTGATTTTAATTTGCATTTCGCTGATGATTAGTGATATTGAGCACCGTTTCATGCACTTGTTGGCCATCTATATGTCTTCTCTGGAAAAATGTCCATTCATATTCTCTGCCTAATATTACTTGGATTTCTTTTTTGCTATTGAATTATATAAGCTGTTTATATATTGTGGATATTAATCTCATCCGATACATGATTTTCAAATATTTTCTCTGTTTGGTAAGTTATCTTTTAATTTTATCGATGGTTTCCTTTGCTGTGCAGAAGCTTTTTAGTGTGCTGTAGTTTCACTTGTTTATTTTTGCTTATGTTGCCATCGCTTTTGGTGTCAAATTCAAAAAATTATTGCCAAGGCTGATGTCAAGGAGCTTGCCATCTATGTTTTCTTTTAAGGAATTTTATGGTTTCAGGCCTTCCTTTCAAGTGTTTAATTCCTTTTGAATTAATTTTCGTGAGTGATTTAAGAGAGTGGTCCAGTTTCATTCTTTTGCATGTGGCTTTTCAATTTTCCCAACATCATTTATTGAGGAGACTGTCCTTTCTCCATTGTATATTTTTGGCTGTTTTGTCATCAATTAATTGACCATATATCTGTGGGTTTATTTCTGGGCTCTCTATTTTGTTCCGTTGATCTATATTTCTGTTTTTATGCCAGTACCATACCATTTTGATTACCATAGTTTTGTAACATGGTTTGAAATCAGAGGGCAAGATGCCTCCAGCTTTGTTCTTACTACTCTAAGATTGCTTTGGGTATTTGGGTGCTTTTGTGGTTCCATACAAATTTTAGTTTTGTTTGTTCTGTTTCTGTAAAAAAAAAAAAAAGAAAAGAAAAGAAAAAAGAAAACAAAAACAAAAACATGCCATTGGAATTTTTAAAGGGTTTGCATTGAATTTGTAGATTGCTTTGGATGATATTGATATTTTAACAATATTAATTCTTCCAGTCCATGAGCATGAATATCTTTTCACTTATTTGTTTTCTTCAGTTTCTCTCATCAGTGTCTTATAGTTTTCAGTGCACAGGTCTTTCCTCTCTTTGGTTAAATTTATTCCTGGGTATTTTAGTATTTTTGATACAATTATAAATGAGATTATTTTCTCAATGTCTCTTCCTGATTTTTTGCTGCTAGTGTATAGAAACACAACAGATTTTTAAAATTGTATTGTATTATTTGTGTTGTGATTGTATGTTGCAACTTTACTGAATTCATTGATTCGTTCTAGCAGCTTTTTAATAGAGTCTTTAGGGTTTTTTAAATATAAAATATCATCTTGTCTGCAAACAATGACAGTTTTATTTTTTCCTTTCCAATTTGGAAGATTGTATTTCTTTTCCTTGTCTAATTGCTATAGCAAGGACTTCCAATAACACGTTGAATAAAAGTGGTGAGAGTGGGTATCCTCATCTTGTTCCTAATCTTGGAGGAAAAGTTTTCATGTTTGCACCACTGAGTATGATGATAGCTGTGAGCATTGAAACGCTTTGATTTTCTTTGAATATTGAACCAGTCTTGTAGCTCTAGTGTAAACCCCTCTTGATCATGGTGCCTGGTTCTCTGAACATATTGCTGAATTCTATTTGTTAATATTTGTTAAGATTTTTTTCATCTACGTTCATGCGGAATGTGTAGGATATTAGAATATTTTTATATTTATGTAAGATAGCTGTAGCTTTCTTTTTGAAAATTTTTGCCCCTGGTTCTGGTGTCAGGGTAGTAGATGCTTCATAGAATGAATTGAGAAGTGTTCCGTACTCTTCTGATTTCTAGAAGAGATTATGTAGAATTGATATTCATTCTTCTTTTAACTTTCTGTAGAATTTTCCAGTGCAACCATCTGGGTCCAGAATTTCTTTCCTTGGGATATTTAAGTTACAAGTAGACTCTCCTGAACAGTTATAGAGTTATTCAAAGTATCAACTTCATATTTAGTGAGTTGTAGTGGTTTGTACTTCTAAGGAATTTGTCCATTTCGTCTAAGCAGTCAAATTTATTTGTGTAGAGTTTTTCCTAATATTCCCTTATCCTTTTGATATCTGAAAAATCTGTGGTGACTGTAGTCTCTGTTCATTCCTGATACTAATTACTTGTGTGTCTTTTGTCCTTTGTCAGGATTATTGACCTCTTCAACGAATCGGCTTTTATTTTATTGATTTCATCCATTGCTTTTTGTTTTCAATGTCATTAATTTCTGCTTTGTATTATTTTCTTTCTTCTGTTTGCTTTGGATTTCTTTCACTTTTCATTTTTATTTCTTTCCTTCTTTTGTTCTGTTTTGTTTTGTTTTGTTTTGTTTCTTGCTGTGGGAACTTGAGTTACTGATTTAAAAATTCTCTTCTTTTCTAATGTATTAGAAATTTAACTTAGGGCTTTAAACTCCCCTGTCAGCACTGATTTAGGTGTTTCTCACAAGTTTTTATACGTTGTATGTTCATCGGATATTTTAAAACTGCCAAATGCCTATGACATAGCCTTTGCTACGATACTGGCTAAAACATAAATACGTGATTAAAATATTGGACTGAAATTGATTCGAAAAGATGAAGCGACAGAGGCGGAAACCAGAGGAAGTCCTTTTGCCTAGTGGACATCAGAACGATCCCCTTTGATACCTGAGGCAAAAGGGCTTGCGAGGAAAGAAGGCGAAGGTCCAGCGCAGAGGGGAGGAAGGAGGAGAACGGGTCCTACAGTTCCGTGGATTCAAAGCACAGATCATTTCCGAGAGCCGAGAGCTCTGACCGCTGGTGCGGTGAAAAGGGCCACCGCAGCGCGGGTCCGCAGCCAGGTAGGGGCGGCGTCCACACTGCTGGGTGCGGCGTCTCCTGGGGCTCAGACGCACCTAACCCTCCGGCTCCCGCAGCCTCTGTGAGCTGGGGAGTCAGCGGAGGCGACCCTTGCCCTCCGGCGCTTAGCTTTGGACCTGGAGACCCTGCGTAGGACGCGGGTCCCCAAGTCAAGCTGTGGCGGGTCCTGAAGTCAAACTCTGGGGAGCTCCACGGTCCTCGCTTTGAGGGAGACTCAGAACCCAACGCCAGGGCCTCTCAGGAGCCGCCGTCTCCTTCCCTGACGGATCCATCGCTTGTGTTGCTAGGGTTATTCAGTTTAAAGAGTCGGTGGCCAGATTAGTGACAGCAGGACCTACGGTTTCCTGGACATACCGTCAAGCTGGGCTTCGCAGCTGGTTTCCGTAGTGTAGTGGTTATCACGTTCGCCTCACACGCGAAAGGTCCCCGGTTCGAAGCCGGGCGGGAACATTCTGAAGTTTTTCTGAGTTACACATATACATTTAAAAAACCAAAACGGGGTGTGGCAGGGGGCGCAGCTGCCTTGTCGATCTCCAATATACACAGGAGGAGTTCCGTTACTACCTGAAAAAGGGCCTTCTCAGCACTAGGAACTAAGCCTCCTTTGCCTGAGTCACTTTGGACACCGGGACACAAGCAGTTACTCTGAGGGCTCAGGACAAGTCTTCAGGTTACGTTTACACACGCAAATCCTCTTAGCTTCTTTTCTAAATCCCTCTACACGCTGACACGTGTTATGTCTCCGAAAACCAAGAACTTCATCCCTTTGAAGCACAGCTGGCTTTCCCACACCTCAGCACACCTGCAGAACACGTTGATTTGCCTAACAAGAGAACGAACCCGATTCCGCACCTGGGGCTGGAGCCAAAGACGGGTAGAGAAAGAACTTAGGCTCCTCGAATTGAGCTGACATGGCAGGAAAAAGAGCCGGTACCCGTGCCATTAGGAGGAGAGACCGTGGATTCAGGTCAGAGATTAGCAAGTAAACGGATCCGTTCATCACCCTCTGAGAGTCCATTTGACACCTGACTTATAAGGGCAATGGGAGTTTGTCCTTGGCTCTGCCGCACGCAGGACTAAAGCTAGACCAGGATGGCATTCAGGCCAGTTACCTTGTGGCCTGGCCTCAGAGCCCGAAGTGTCGCTCATGCCGGGAGAGGTAAGGGTGGTGAGCAACAGGGCAAGGACTGGGAGCACTGCACAGCAGCATTCAGCCCTGGGCCGCTAGGAATTGCCTCTTTTTCTAGTTTGCCTTTCTCTGAAAGCTGATCTTTCATAATTTTCACATGTAGAGGCCAAGCGGGGTTCCGGCGTGTTTCCCTGGTGGTCTAGTGGCTAGGATTCGGCACTTTTACCGCCGCGGCCCGGTCAGGGAAGTCTTTTTCACAGTGGGTCTTTGCTTGCGGGACGTTCCAACCGCATAGTTGGCTTTTGCCGCAAGATTCAGATGCAGATGAATCTCTGCACTGATTCCCTAAAGGTAGTTGAGGTCTTGCCTCAAGATCCTTGGCATCGCCCAGGCTGGAGGAACGGAAGTGTGATGAACAGCCAGAGCGGGGGGTGGCCTCCCGTCTTTCTGCCTTCATCTCAGAAACCTGATGTCTCGTTTACAGAGCTTTCATCCACCTGTAACCTGGGACTTTCGTTCCAAAAACTCGGTAAGAAAACAAAACCATAAAATATTTGCAACATACAAAATTTTTAATGTACTAACGTCGTATAGTCTGTACCGAAAGCACAGTTAACATTTTCCCGCGTTTGTTTCCTCACTCTCTCCTCTCCTTTTGTGTAAGAATTGCGACACTCCTTGAGGGTAAGCGCAGACATCTCACAACTCAAGATCACTGATTAGGCGACTGTCGTTGCTCCTTTCTTTGGCGTGTCCCTCCAAACCAGCTTCGGCGGGACCTGTCCTCCAAGAACACGGGAAGGCTTTGTCCTCGCGAGGAGGCCCCTCTTGACCCTTCAGGAACCTGACAGTCGTCCTCTTCAGGCTGTAAAGAAGCCTCCGGAGGAGTTTTATTCGGCTCTTCCCGATAAAGCAAGCGAGGCACCCCTTATGCTTTTAGGAACACGACCAGGCTGTCATCCCCAAGCCCCAGCGGCCCTCCAGAGGAGTCTGGAGGAGTGGGCTGTGGGGTCTTGGGTCATCTTGAGCATCACTAAAATGGACCCAGAGGGTAAGGAGCACCATCATGCCTCCACTCTTTCGAGGAACCCTAGATTCCTTCAGAGTTCTCTTGGCATAGGTTCCCTCGTGGACAAGACATAGGTGATTATGAGTAATGAAGACAGAAATAATCGCGAATCCTTTCAGCGCTAAAAAGGCCGGCCGTGGACGTCCCTGGGTGGGCTCGAACCACCAACCTTTCGGTTAACAGCCGAACGCGCTAACCGATTGCGCCACAGAGACACACACGGAGTGCTTCTCTTCATCCCCGCGGAGAGCAAGCTCTCCTTCCACGCGAGGCGGAGCCACTCGTCTTTCTCAGGACCGCGGTGCCGGCTCTAAAGCCCACAAAATCCGAGAGGTGGAGTCGACTCAGCGTGTTCGTCCGGTGGGAAAGCCGTGAGTTGGGCGATTCCGAAGGCAGAAGGGCAGCCGAGGGTCGCCACCGCGCCTTGCTCCACGCCTGCTTCAGATGCCAGCGCCCGGAGACGCCCGGGACCGCGATCACCTGGGCCTGAGCCCAGCGGAACCCAAGGGGAGTTGAACTCCCAGTGGGCTCCGTAATGCCTCCCGGTTTGCTCCGCCTTCGACCCGACCGCCTGTGCAGCGGGGCAACAGTTTAGTAGGTGTGGTCGGTTGGCTGCAGCGGGAAAGAGATCAAGTCAAAAAAGGAAACGTGAAAAAGAGCGAGAGAAAGCAGAGGCATGGAGGAGAGACCTTACTGGAAGCCTGTGAGGAGGCTCGGGCCAGATCCTGAGAGATGAAAATTGTTTTTATTATGTAGCAGAATGAGGAGGAAGAATCGGAAAATAGCACGGAAGAGAGTAAAGCACGAGCATGTAGATGGCCAAGAATTAAACAGCAAAAATACTGTGAATATATATATAAATTACTCCCAGGACCGCGATGCATCGTGAGCGGACAGTGGTTATTGGTGCGTTGCGGTTACCGCAACTTGGGTCAGACCCAAACCACAGAAGGGTACTTAGGTCTCTGATCGGTCATTCGACTGCTTTTAATGCCAGCACGAGCTACTCCCCCTAGCAGCGGTCAGAGAGCAGAGCGTACCTCCGGCCCCACAGCACGATGCAGTCAAAAGAGAAATGACCCCCACAGTGCACAAATCTGTGGACAGCCGTTCAAAGCGAAATCTAGGTCGATTCCTTGTCTCGCTATTGAGCAGGAAAAGTCCCTAAGGGTGAAATACAGTCTCTCACGGAGCCTTGTCTGTAGCTTCCTTTAAAGAAATAGTGGGGTCATAGCCGTTTTTCTAGTAGAGATAATTCAAGTATCAGGGAGAGTTTTTACACTAAAGGAGAATGAGTTTTTAATGCGTTTACAATAAAATGCGAACTAGTTGTCATGGTCTATATCAGCTTGTCTCCATCCACCGTCCAGTGATTTGTTTTTTTTTTTTTTATGGGAATAGCAAATCATTGAACTCTAGTTCACATAGTTAAAAGCACACATCTTTAATGCACAGTTTGTTGAGTCTGGGCAAATGCAATCATTACCCAGATCGAGTTAGAGAAAACTGCCATCCTCCCAGAAATGTCTGTTGAATCCCTTTCCAGGCATTTCGTGCCCTATCCTGCTTAGTTAATTACTATTCTGAGATCTATTGCCATAGATTACTATTGCCTGCTATTGAGATTCAAATGAATTAAGAGACATTTGTGTTGCGGAGGGAGCGATCTGGAGGGTATTTGCTTTAATTCCTCTGGGGAGCGTGGTTTAAAAATGGCAAAGGATGAGTGGAGTGGAGGGTGGTGACCTTGAGTGAACCTTGGTGGGCTAAGAGGCTGCACTGTGCCTGGGTGGGTACGTGTTCACAGTTGCCTGGCAGGAGAGATGCCATGATCTTGAAGGTGCATTCCCCAGGGCATCAGGCTTGTCCATCACACTTGTGAAGTGCTGACCCCTGCAATTTCTCCGCGTTTGAGAGGGAAATTCGACTGCGGAATTGGTGTCAGTGGGGTTTGGGTTCCCACTCTCTCATGATATTCCTCGGTTCGTGGTGACGACATCTCTTGCGTGATGTCTCAGCTGTGCTCTGCCTGCTCAGGGTGAGAGGCCCGCCACATCTCTGGCTCCAATGCTTGGGAATTTGGGTGTACACCCGCATATCCTGGCCCTCCTATTCCTGACCAAAGTATGGATGGGTCACACTTTTTTTTTTTTTTTTTTTTTTTGCCATACCTCCAGTTTATCAGTTTGTGTTTGGGCGCAGTATCTGCTCATTGGATTAGGCACTGGTCTGGGGAGCCCTGCAGGCTGGCTGACAAGCACCAGCAGGAGAGAAGCCACAGGACTGGGATGGTGGGAAAACATAAGGGATGTCACCCAAAGGCCTCATGCTCAACCCTTGAGCTCCACTGTCCCTTTGGGGCCAGGTCTGAAGGAGGCACCCCTTCCAGGAACATGGGCCCCGAGACCCTGCCTTCACAAGGAGGCTCCTGGGGCAAGCATGCCCTTTCTGTTCCAGGCCTAGCCAGCTCCATGGCCTCTCATCTGGCTTCCCCTCTTGCATCCCAGTGGTGTCCTTCAAGATAGTATGTCCCCCTCCCAACAAGCAGAAATGTCCCAACACCTCTCAAGTGCTTGGGGAGGGAGTTGAATCAATGTTTTCTAACAACTGGAGGACAGAGAACTTGTGGTGGCCGGAAGCAACCCCTTGCTTTGTTGGTTCTCTTGGCAGAAATGAGGGCCTGGAATTATCACTTCTCCTCGAGGGCCCTGAGTCACTGGCCAAGTTGGCATCTCTCCCACTGCTCCTCAGGAAACAAAAGGAAATCCTGCAGGGTTGAATATTACCCAGAGGAGATGCCCAGAAAGTGCTCCAGTAGAGCCCAGAATTTATACACTGAACCACTTTGGAGTGATGTTTCCATTGACCCATCCTTCCCTCAGGGAACCTCGGAGAGCAGAGAAATGATGAAAGAGGATATGTCCTTCAGTGGCAGTAAAAACTCTACTTTCTTCTGACTTGTCTCACTGCTCCCCTACGCCTCCTCTTTAGCATCTTTAGGATAGAAGGACACTGCTTTTGCTTTCCTTGCCAAATTCCTATCCATGGCGCCCTTACTTTTAATGGACAGTCGTCTCATATCCACAAATTATAGTAGAAAGGTATTCATATGAGCCTTTCCCAATGCTGTAGTTTGAAATTATCCAAATGTCCATCATTTGTAGTGTAGTTTTACTTTAGTGCGATACGTACATATATATACATACATATATATCAAAAATACAATGTTGCTTGATAACAGCTAGATAGAAAATTGTGTATTCTTTCACATGAACTTGAGGAAAGGATAAGCCTAATTTGCGGGGTAAACATCAGAATAGTGTAAAGTAGCAGGGCATGGATGGGCATTACCTGGAAAGTGTATCAAAGGGCCATGCTTGGATGCCAAAAATGCCTTGATCTATACCTTGATCCTGGTGATGATCACACATTTCAATATTCAAATAGCCGCCCATTAATGATTTGTGCATTTTGTTCTGGTAAACACACCGTAATAATTTGCTTTTAGTTTAAAAATTGGCAGTCGGATGTCCGAGAGTCTGGTTTAGACAATGACCAGACTGGAGTACACTATCAACTATTTAAAGTCTGTTCTATTTTTGTGTCAAAAGGCCTCGCTGATGTTTGAAATATATCCACCCAGAAGAGAAAAAAAAAAAAAAAAGATCCTTATATGATGACCATTTCCTTTGTGGAAGGTACACACAACGCTCATTTAGAGATTGAACCTGACCTTGAGATATTCTCTCTTAAATGGTGGGACCTAGAGCACGTGCAGAGAGCTTCAACCTAGTGCTCCGTTGGGTTGCCCTCCCTCCTCCTGAGCTTACTGCACTTCATGGCCAGCGAGAGGTGCTGCGCAGTCTATGCGGTTGTAAGTGCAAAAGGGAAACACTGCCGTGACTCGGATTCGAACCGAGGTTGCTGCGGCCACAACGCAGAGTACTAACCACTATACGATCACGGCGCGCCACCGACCCGGCGACAGGAAATTGCTTTGCTCTACTAATTTTGACAGAAACCCATTCCAGTTACTGCGTTGCTTTCTTGCTGGACAACAGCAGGTAGGAGTCCGTTTCTTTTAGGTCCTCCCTTCGTTATTCCCTCCTCATTCTGATGTATTTCTCATCTCCCCTGCATCCAGGCTGTGCCTCTCTGCACAGGTCTCCTGGGAATTATCTTTGCTTTGTCCTGTTCGCCCCTGCTTTCCCCCCTCCTCTTAATATTTCCTCTTTTGACCAACCTTCCCCATCCCCTTTCCCTTCCCGCCCCACCGACCGCTGCTGTGTAGAGTAAGGGCAGCGCCTGCGGCGCGGACAGTCGGGTGAAGGTGGAGCAAAGAACCCAGAGGAGCATCATGGAGCCCACCCGGCGCTCGGCTTCCCTCCGGCCCCACTCGTCTCAGGTCTGGAGGTCGCGGTCCCGGGCGTCTCCCGGGCGCTGGCATCTGAAGCAGATGTGGAGCCAGGCGCTTCGGGGACGCTCGGCTGCCCCTCTGCCTTCGGAATCGCCCAAAGCACGTTCCCACCGGACCAACAGGCCGCGTCGACTCCACTTCTCCGGTTTTCCGAGGCTTTGGAAAGGGCGCCGCGGTCCTGAGAAGGACGAGTGGCTCAGCCCAGCGTGGAAGGAGAGCTTGCTCTTCATTGCGAAGGGGGAGGGGAGGGGGGACTGTCCTTGTGTGTCTCTGTGGCGCAATCGGTTAGCGCGTTCGGCTGTTAACCGAAAGGTTGGTGGTTCGAGCCCACCCAGGGACGTGCCTCGGCTTTTTTAGGACCTGATTCAACGGTTTGCTATGTTTCTGGGCTGCACGTCCTTTCATCTAACCCTGAATGGAAGCCTCCATTGCCTGCCTTGTCATCTGTGTCTTGTCCACAACAAGAGAACCTAAGCCGAGACCATCGCTGATCCTCCCAGGAGAGCTCTGCAGGGAAACAGGCACTTGCGGTCCAGGATTCCTCGAAAGAATGGAGTGTTACCTCCGGCTTCAACCCCAGTTGAAGCTTCAACTTTCGACTAGAAACGAGTTTCAGTGAAGTTTCATCCATTGTTTAACCCTTTATATATATGAAATTAATTGACTTCTATACCTTTATTACTACAAATAATACTACAGTCATGATTCTTGTACACATGTCTCTGGGTAGCGTGCCCAAAGGGCAATTGTTCATTCTATGAAGGAGTTTACATGGTTTTGTACATATGGTCCATTTTCTCACCTTGGTTGGCTTATTAGCTATAATATGCCAATGAAGGTTTTCAGCAGTCGATGGAATTCTCTGTTATTTCAGCGACCGCTTTAGCCTTTGTAGCACACGTCTGTAACTCACAATCTGCCTTCAAGCAATGCCATAGGTGTTCACATGTCTCCCCTGCCTGCCTTTATGCTATTGTCATGCATTTTATTTTGCGTGTTATAAACCCCACAATCCAAGGTTATTACTTTTGCTTAGTGTCCCATGTTTTAAAAGAGATTTAATTAACAAGAAAAAAATCTTACATATTATCTCATGTAGATTCCATGTCCCCTGCCCTTCATTCCTTTTTGTGCATCCAGAATTCCATCTGGTGTGAGTTTTCTTTTGTGGGGAGGACTCCTTTAACCTTTCTTGTGGTGTGGGTCTCCCGGTAACTAAGTCTTTCAACATTTCTTCAAAGACTTTTTTGAGGGGAGGAGGCATAGAATTCTATGTTGACTTTTATTCCCTCAGTCCTTTAAAGATGTCTCTCCACTGTCCTTTTCACTTGCAGTGCTTCAGATGAGAAATCTGATATTTCTTAAATCTTATGTCTTATTCCTCTGGCTGCTTTTGTGATTTTTTTTCTCCAATTGATATGAGCAATTTAATTATTATGTGACTAGGTGCGGTTTTCTTCATATTTACTGTGCTTGGGGTTCGTTTGACTCCTTGGGTCAGTGGTTTATACTCTTCATTATAAACGGAAAGTTTTCTGTCATTGTTTCCCCCAAATGAGTCTGCTTGTGGGTCTAAAGCTGTGGTACATGGTAGCAGGAGGTCCTGAGGAGGATCAGCAGACCCATGTAAGTCAACTACTTTAACCTCAGAGGGAGACCTTAGAGCTTCTTTAGGTAAGTGGAGGTAACCTACTTCAGGTAACCTCTTCAAACAAGGGAGGAAGGGCTGCTTCTCAAGTAACCTGAGGCTCGGTGCAGTTTAGGATTTCAAGAGCCCCAGTTTCATCAGAATCTGCCCATACAACCCCATCCCAATGATACCAGTCCTTCTTAATAAATGTCCTGACTTGAACATAACAGATCCTGTGATGCTGAGAATTCAATTTAGATTTCCTTTGCAGAACGCAGGTCTAGACTTATACTATTAAACAAGGTATTAAGTTTGTGTCTGTTTGTTTTTTTAAAAAATAAGATAAAAATAGAAGCTTTCAGTTCCCTAACCTAAATCTTGAGCTAGGATCTTAGAACTTTGAGCTCATCATTTTGTTTCCCCAATTCCTCCTGTTTACATGCAGTTATTCAACCCATCATACTCATATCTTGACTAAAATGTTCTATGTCAGCAACTATTTGGCCATTCTAACCCTTGCCTTCTGTGGAAACCTATATACAGGTATATACAGAAGGTGATTCGGGAAAATGTTTTGCTGCTGCATGTCATGGACTGACAGTGTTCACCGACACTAGGGTCATTAATAATTTCAACTATAATCGAGTCCAAGATCCAATTCCAGATAATCTGTAACCATTCCATTTATGATCTGAATGCTAACCGAGGGTGTCACTACAACAATGCTAAACACAGTAGAACAATGGCACCCCACAAAGACTTATGACTGGGGACTTCAGCATACTGGGTCTCTGCTACCATCCCACTTTCTTGTGCCCCTACACACAAACACACATTTTACTCCCTCCTGCACATATTAGGTGAAGTAGTTGTACTTCCTGGTTTCTCAACAAAACTAGACTTGAATCACCTTGGAGGCCACAGTTTTCTGTCCCACTTGCCTCACCATCCTTCTGCTTCCTCTCATCAGATTTTCATTTATTCCTGCCCTCCTGGAGTATGTCCTTCTTCAAGCCCCTGGCCCTCTCTCTCAGATACAGGAGCTAGATGGAGAATTGTGCTATCGTTTAAATTACGGCAGGCTTGTTCCCTGGATACAAATCAACCCAAAGAAGAGCATTTGTTGTCCACTCCAGGTTTATTTTTTGTTTATTTGTTTGTTTGTAGAAAACAAACTTAGAAAACTAACACTTGAATATTTGCTTTTCCTACAAAGAGAAATTTGAAGTGACACTGCTGGTGTCTGTGAAGTTAGCTCTGAGTAGTAAAAATTGAAAGCCCTTGCATTCACCATGGGGCTGAGGAGAAATGGCAGTCAAAATTGGCTGGAAGGACGCTTCTGATTCCATAAGATACATCACTTCCACCAAAGGGAAGTATCATTTCCATTGTACTGATCAGCATAATTTATAATAGCCAAGATACAGAAACAACCCAAGTGCCGATCAACAGATAAAAGGATAAAGAAGATGTGGCATGTATATACAATGGAGTATCTTGCCATTTCCTACACCATGGATAGACTTGAGGGTATTTTGCTAAGTGAAATAAGATAAATAAAGACAAATAACATGTGATTTCACTATGCATGAAATATTCTCTAAAAATGTTTTTAAACGAATGAACAAACCAACCATACAAAAACAAACACATAGATACAGAGAACAGAGTAATGATTACCAGAGGGGAGAGGGGAGAAAGGAGGGGGAAGTGAGTAAAGTTATTTGTTGTAAATAATTTTGTTTTACTGCTAGCTGGAGACAGAGAGCTAGGCAAGAACCAAGGGGGAGGCTGTCTTTCACTGAAGGGTCTCTCCCAAGCTGAGCAGTTCTAGCCCTCAGGCTGACTCAAGACCCATTGCCCACCACAAACCAAGCTGTCTGGAGGGCAACTAGTGCTGGGGGAATGACAACCTAGTCGTGTTCCTGCAAGCACAGGGAGCGCCTTGCCTGCACCATTGAGGAAGGCCAAATTAATCTCCTTCTGAATCTTCTTCACAGCCTGAAGAGAACCAGGCGATAATGGACCTTCACTTAAGGACAAACCTTCTGATGACCTTGGAGGACAGGTCCTGCAGAAGCTGGTTTTGAGGGACTTGCCAAAGGAAAGGAGCAACAGTCCCCTAAGCAGTGATCTTGAGTTGAGATGTCTGCAAGTTACTCTCAAAGGGTAGTGTAACTCATGTATATGGAGAGATTGAGAAAGCAAATTTGGGAAGATGTTAACTAGTGCGTTTAGGTGAAGAATATATGCTGTTACTAATTTTTGTATGTTTCTGTTTTGTTTTTGTTTTTTAAGGAGTAATTGTTACTCAAGTCCTAAGTTCTCTTTAGATGGGCACTCTGAGAGGGAGATGATAGGTTTCCGGGAGAAGAGATAAGAGGAGAGGAGAGGAGGCCAGTGGCTGGCTAATATGCTTATCACATCTCACCTCTCCCAGCCTGGGAGGGGCCTTGGACCCTGGGGCCTAAACTCATCAGTTTAAGAATTCAGTGCAGAGAATCTTCTGCATCTGAACATCACACTTCTAGAGATGAAGTGAAGCTAGCGGGGTGCAGAGATCCAGCAAAATTAGCACTTCCCTGACTGGGAATCAAACCCTGGACGTGGTGGTGAAAGCGCCCAACCCTAGCTACTAGACCACCAGAGGGAACTATATTAGCCCCTATTTAGGGTCTCCAGGAGAAAACCGGGAAAGTCAACATTAAATCTGAGGCATGTGGAGAGCAGGAGAGAAGGGATTCCCATCGGCCCAGGGCTGAATGCAGCTGTGCAAGGCTCCTGGCCCTTGGCCCGCTGCTCGTCACCCTTCCCCTCTCCCGCTGTGGGCGACGCTCTCTGCTCCGAGGCCAGGCCAGGCCAGGCCGCACGTGGTAACCGGCTGGGTTCCCTCCTAGTCCAGCTACGTCTCTGTCCGCGGCAGAGCCGAGGTCATTCTCTCTTTCTGAACCTCGGTTTCCTTTTAAGTCAGGCGCAGACCTGGCTCTCAGCGGGAGATGAGCGGATGGGTCTCCTTGCTGACCTCTGTCCTCAGTCCAGGGGCGCTCCCGGTGACGGCAGGGGTACTGGCTCCTTTTCCTCCCCGACCAGCTCAATTCGTGGAGCCTGAAATTCTCAACTACGCGTCTTTGACTCGAACCCTCGGTGCAGGGTTACTTCTCTTTTGTTCTGTCAGGCAAATCAACGTGTTCCGCAGGTGTGCTGAGGTGCGGGAAAGCCAAGTGTGCTTCACAGGGGTGAACTTCGTGGTTTTCAGAAACTTAATACGTGTCAGCGTATAGAGGAGATTTAGGCTCCAGGTGAGAAGGTGAGGGAATTTCCGGATGTAAAGGTAACCTGAAGTCGGCTGTGTCCTGTGCCCTCCTTGGACTAACTGGCATCTAAAGTGACTGAGAGCAGAGAAAGGGGGCCTGGTTCCTAGTGCGGAGTAGGCTTTCAGGTAGTAAGGGAAGCTCTTCTGTGTTTCCTGGGGAAGGAAAATGCAGCTGCGTCCGCAGTATTATCTCATGCCTTTGGACCCTTTTTGCTTTAATAATACAAAGGTAAATTTCACAAAAGAAATAGACCTGTTTCCGCCCGGTTTCGAACCGGGGACCTTTCGCGTGTGAGGCGAACGTGATAACCACTACACTACGGAAACGACGCAGGTGCTTGCATTTAAGGGTATCTCCAGGAAAACCCTATCCTGGTCACCATTATTTTAAACTGAAGAATAATTCTGGGAGTTTCAGTGATCTCTCAGGCAGCAAAGGGGACTGTAGCTTCCCAGAAGCCCTGGCTTAGGTCTCCACGCCTTCCCAGAAGCGAGGACCTTCAGCGCCCCCCACCCCCCAATCTAGCTTGGGACCCCACATCCAACGCAGGATCTCCAGTTCCACAACTAAGCGCCTAGTCCAAGAGTGGCCTGGAAGCTGCAGAAGTAGCGGGTTTATGCGCTTCTGAGCCGCAGGCGACCCCTCCGCCCAGGACTGTGGACGCTGCCCCTCCGGGCTGCAGACCCGCCCCTCGGTGGCCCTTTTCACGGAGACACATGTGGCAATTGCGTGCTTGAAATGTGGCTAGTGCGGAGAAATTGAATATTTATTTTTATTTTTAACTGCATACTAGGTAATTAATTTAAATTTAAATACCCAAATACCCACATGAGGCTAGTGGCTACTGTATAGAGAGCACAGATTGAAGAATAATTGTTTTACCATAAAATCATCAGCTTTAATCCTTATAGCAATAAACATATTTAACTAGATTCACACATAATAACAATGCTGGATGGCCTTCTCCACCTGCTTAGATACAGTTGAATGTCAGTTCAGCCCGGAGAGGGCATCTCTGCAGCTGCCTTTGCTTCCTTATCAGATCCCCACATCTTCACCAAGGGACCAGGAGCCTCAGCCAGTCCTACTCTCTCACAGTGGGGTCTCAACTGCCTTGGCTGATCACACAGCTGTGCCCAGATGGTGGCTTCACATGTTTCCTCACCAGTCTGATTGATATCACTAGAGCACTGTGTGGGCCCCAGTATTGTATTTTGTAGGAGTTCCCTTGTTTTTGAAGGTTCTTGGGACAAGAGCAAGAATCGAGGCTCTGGTTGGTGGGAGATCACATCTACCTATGCATTCTTTGTGTGGATTAAGAGACAGTCATGTCAGCAAGTGCTAACAGTGATAAAATATTTGTTCCATCCCCAAGAACTGCTTTTGATTCCCACCAGCAGTGATTTATTGAATTTTTCAAAGCTAATTTCTCTGTTCACAGACAAGACTGCAGAATAAGAATGGAAGTTACAGAAACAATGGCTTTAAAGGGTAAGAAAAATGTGTTGAGGTAGGACTTGAGGGATCATGGAGAAGTCTTGGCCTTCAGTGGAAGCCAAACAGCCAAGCCCAGTGAAGCTCAGGCACCTGAGGGGCTTCCACTCTGGATGCCTTCAGTCCTTCATCCCTCGAGCCCCTCCTCAGAGGAAAAGAGCATCCTTAAGCAAAGCAAAAGCACCGTGAGCCTCCCTGATTCAGCAGACACAGAAGATGGGACACTCGGACCAGAATGGAGAGACAAAGTGGTTTAGACACAGAGAGAATTATGGTGAGTTCATTAATTATACATAACTGGAAACTGGCTATTTAAAGACTGAGAAGGACCTATCTTCCAACTGTTTAAAGGCTCAGTTTTCCATGGAGGGGTCTTCATCCCGGAATATGTATTAAAGCTACCTATGTTGCATATACAGACAATATGAAAATTATATTTCAATATTAGTGGTAAAGAAATTTTGAATCAGTTAAGTCACAAGTTTACTTATAAAAATGGGGGAAAGTTATTAGAATGTTGTCATTAAGTAAAGACAAAAACAAGATTTATAAAAGCCAGAAAAGAGAAAGAAAAAAAACCACAGAAGGCTCAAGAATGGGGAGTTCTATTTTTCTTTTCCTTGGTAAACAGATGATTTGACAGCTTATCTGGATGGTTATCTGACAAAGCTGACTGACTAATGAAGGAAATGTTTTTGGCTATATGTGGACGCTGAAACAATTCTTGAAAGGTTAACTGCGAAGTGAATGTGGCGACTCCTTTATATGGAATACCTGCCAGTGCCCTCCCTTTGGCACCTTGGAGATAGTTAAACCTAATGGAACTACTTTCCTCATCAGCATTTCTCCATTTCATCCCTCCACCCTTCTTTGGCTCATAATTATTCTTAAAAGAGCAGATTTGATCATGAACACTTTGTTCTCTCTTTGACATGGTATTAACAGCTGGAGGTCAGCTGAAGGTAATGGTGGTGAGGCACATATAAGTAAGTAATCAGCTATCATATAGTGAAGGAAAGTCAAAAATCTGAGGACAGCAAATTGTGTGAACCCAGCAAACTACAGCATTCCCCAAGTAAAGTGGTATTTCTGTTGTCAGACAACCTATCAGGAAATTAGAGCAAAGAGGAAGGAAAAAGAAAGAAAGTATGCATACAACCAAAGATTAAATAATGTATCAAATCAATGTAATATTAGTCAAAGGATTAAAGTTAACTGTAGATCTTGAAATTGTCATTTAGGCTGACATACAATGGAGCATGAGAATGTTGGAATCACATTGATTTTTACGGAATCGTATATTAGATGATACGAAAACATTTACCAAAAATTATAAGTAGAATAATTGAGTTCTCTGGTTTCTAGAATTATAAGTATTAATTCCCCCTTTAAAGATATTTCCTAGTGTATTTAATATATTTGAACATATAAATTTAAATTTTCAGGTGTTTAAATACTTACTGGATATAATGTTTGCTTGTTTGACAAGTGCGTCCAGTATAGGAAATTTTTAAAGTGCAGCTTAATTTAGATTTTCAAGCCAAAAATAAACCCAAAATTTATATACTAGACTATTATGCTATGATTATTTTATACATTTTGTGATAATCTGAAAAAATATACATTTTAGACCAAAATTTTTAAACCAATCTAATTTTTCTGAGTAACTTCGATTTAAAAAAATCCACATAATATAAGCTTTTAAAATGCCATTATATATGAAAATATATAAATTATTTAAATTGTTGAAAGGCATTAAGATAAACAAACTGTCAAAGAATAATATAGAGATGGTATTTGCATGCTAATTCCCATTTAATAGGAGGGAGAACAGGCATTAGATTGTTTTCATCAAATTAAAAGCATAACCAAAATTTATAAAGAAAAGAGAGGAAGGGAGGAGGAGAAAACATCTGGGACCAGCGACATTTCTCTCTCTGAATAAGCTGCTTGGGCAGGAAGTCCTCAAGAGATTGTTCTGGCCAGTCATCCCTGGATCCATATGCAATAGAAGGTCTCTGTAACGTCCACAATGTCCCTCTGCTGTACCCCCCACCTTAGTTAAGTCAGGAGGGCACCACTCCCTTTATTAGAGTATAAATAGACGTATAGAAAGAGTATTGTGCTGGCAGGTAAAAGAAGAAAAGTTGGAAAAGAAATTGGAATATAATCGTGTCCTACCTCTGGGGAAGGCAAATTCTCAGGATTTACTAAAATTAGAAGCATATGAACACGAAGTATAGCAATTGCACTACCAGCTCTCTACACTGTGGAAATGCCTGCCCAAGCGGTCACAGGTATGTGGACAATAATGACGGTTGCATAAAACCATCAAACCAGCTTAATTTCAAGAGTTAAATACATAACACACAAACCATGGAAGAAAAGCCTTCATTGAAAATAATGCACAGGATAATTATGATGGTGATTTCACTGATAACATTATTGATAGAGCAATTAGTAACTGTTGGTCTATTATGGTTGGAAAACTCGAGACACATAAAATTTTGCTTGTCTAAATCGATAAAGGGTAGAATAAAGATTTTACCTCACTAGAAGGAGGATTCGTAAGTCTTTTTCAGGAGCTCCTGAGTTACACAGGTATAGGGTCAAACACACTATCAGAAGATGTTTTGTGAGAATAGCTCTGAAAAGAAGGGGTGACCCTGACTGGCAGCAGAAGTAAGATGGATAAGACACAGAACGGGAGATGGTAAATTTTATGTGAGCAAACGTACAGGTAATAATCATAATGGAATGCCTTGAACAGATTTTAAAACCTAACCCTATCGTCCCTGGGTGGGCTCGAACCACCAACCTTTCGGTTAACAGCCGAACGCGCTAACCGATTGCGCTACAGAGACTGCGACGGAAGGCTCCTCTGGACTCTCCGTGGAGGAGGTACATACTAACTCCCAGGCTGTCTCGCAGGAAAATGGTGCAAGTTCCAAAGCCTCGGAAAATCGAAAAGATGAGAACGACGGATCGTTTATCCCGTTTGAAACTGGTGCCTTAGGTGATCCCGAAAGTAAAAGGGCAGCAGAATGGCCTCACTCCGCCTTGCCCCTTACCCGCCTCAGATGCCAGCGCCCTTGGACCCACCCTCGGCCGGGACCCTGGGGACCCGGACCGCAAGGAGTGGAGGGGAAGCAGAACACCCGCTGGGCTCCCGTGGTGGCTCTGCCCGTTTCCTCGCCTACACCCCGTGAATGAGAGTTTGGCCACCCCTCCAAGAGGCCTCCGGGGCCGCTGTGGTGCTTGGGCTTCCTGTGTCCATCACGCGAGCTCCACGAGGGCAGAGGTCGCACTGGTGGTCGCCCTGGTGGTCGCCCTTGTGTCTGTGTGGCCGGAACAGGGTCTGCCACTCACCAGGGTGCTCTTAGGACTTGTTGGATTGATACCTTGTCGAGCTGATAACGTTCCCCACCCCCCAATTTTCTGCTAACAGTAGATAACTGAAGTTTAATGCACATAGAATGCATGGCCTGATGAACTTTGATAAAAGTAACCAGTATAGAAATCAAGTTAGAGAAAATTTTCATCAGTTAAAAATTTTAGTGCTCCTTTCCCATCAGTCCTCACCCTACCCCCATTCAGGCAATCACCATTCTGATTTCTATCTTCACAGATTAATTTTGCCTGCTCTTGACATTCTCACAACTGAATATACTTTTTTGTCTGGCTTTTTTTTTTAACTTAAGATAATGGTTTTGAGATGGATCCATTTTGTTGTGTGTATCAGTAGGTCATTTTGGAATTAACCAATGAGTGTTATTACAATGTGTGAATACACTACAGTGATGGACAATTGGGCTGTTTCCAGGTGTGGATACTGTGAATAAGGTGGCTATAAATATTCTTGTATAAGCCTTTTTATGGGCTTGTGGGTTCATTTCTTTTGAGTATAAATCTAGTAGTGGAATTGCTAGATCGTGGAGTACTTACATTTTAACTTTATTACAAACTGTTAGTTTTCCAGAATAGTTGCCTTATTTTACTCACTACCAGCAACAAGGGGCACAATTGCTGCACATTCCTGTCAGTAGGTGTTGTTCTCTGTCTCTTAAATTTTAAGTGTGTAGTGGTATAGCAGGTAAATTTGTGATCCCCTGATGAGTAATGATGTTGAGAGTACTTTCTGATGCCTTTTGGCAAAAGAAATCTTTTGTGAAGAGACTTGGTTCAAGTGTTTTTTCCACCTTTAATAGGCTTGACTTTTATTTGAATTTTTACATAATTTTTATTAGAGTAAGTCTACAGAAAAGTTAGAAGATAGTACAGAGAATTTTCATACACTCCACACCCAGTTTCCCCTACAGTTAACATCTTACATTACAATGATACATTTGTCATAATGAATGAATGAATACATTATTATTAACTAAAGTCCATATTTTATTCTGATTTACTTAGTTTTTACTTAGTGCCCTGATTCTGTTTCAGGATTCCACCCAGGATACCTCGTTCATTTAGTTGTTATGTCTCTTAACACTCCTTTTAACTGTCATAGTTTCTCAGAATTTCCTTGGCCCTGATGACCTTGAAAAGTCTCAGGAGTACTGGTCAGCTATTTTTTTAGAATGTTCCTCAATTTGAATTTGGCTGATGTTTTTCTTATGACTAGACCAGGATTCTGGGTTTGGGGAAGTAAGTGCCATTCTCGTGACTTTGTCTCGTGGGAATGTACTATCGACATGACATCACACTTGTGATGTTTATCTTGATCTTCTGGCTGAGGTAGTGTTTGTTAGGTTTCTCCCAAATAAAGTTATTATTTTTACCCCACTTCCATGCTGCCTCTTTGGAAAGAAATCACTGTGAGTAGCCCACACTTAAGGAGGGTAGAGTACATAAGTTACTTGGGATACTTCTGCATGGGACATTTTTCTATTTTCTTATTTATGTATTTATATCAGAATGGACTAGTGAATACTTATTTTACACTGTGGGGTTAAAATACAACACTATTTTATTTATGTTGTTGCCCAAACTGTTCCATTTTCAGCCACTGTGAGCTTTTTCAGTTGTCTTCTGTCCCTTTAGTATACCCTCATCATTGTGGGGTTTTTCTTTCTTTTTTTTTTTTGTTTTTCAATGTGTTTATTTTTTCTTCAGCACTTCCCTGCTTCTTGGTACTGCTAGATGCTCCTGGCTCAGCTTGTGCATTTCCTGCCCCAGTCTTGGAATCAGCCACTAGTCCAAAGAGCCTGTTCCTTTTATTGATGACTGGACTTTCTCTTATTGATGTCTAAATACTTTTTATATTCGGAATTTGAGTCATTTTTTAGATAAATGTATTGCAACTAACTTCTCCCAAGCTGGCTTGCCTTTCCACTTTCTTATGACAGTTTTTTTTTAAATGAACATAAGGGTTCTTTTAAAAATTTTTATGAAATCAAATTTATGTATATACTTTTTCTTTTATCATTAAGGCATTTTTGTTCTCTGAGAAATCTCTCCTAGCCCAGGATTGTGACTATAGTATCCTATATTTAATTCTGGGAGCTCTAGATATTGAATTTTCACTTTTAAATTTATGATTCATCTTAAATTCATCTCCTGAACACATCAGGCTTGAAAATACTAAACACTAGAGAATCATGGTGCACTCACAAACAATATGACATCACAGAAACCTGCTTTATATATTTTTTTCTGCTTTATATTTTTTATGTAAATATATTCACAGTATTTTCTTGCTATGCTCTAGTGCTTTCCTCCCTTCACCTTCCTAATTCTCTCCTCCAAGCCCCTGGGTGGGAGAAGTGGTAGAAGCATTAGTGTGTAGAAGCCAATGATTTTCCTCCCTACCTGTCATCCCAAAATGAGGAAGCTTCAACTCTGCTAATGTCAGCACCCCTCACATCTGCTAAACTGGTGATTAGAAACTAGAATGTGACTACTAACCATAAGCATATCTAAACACCTAAACACCAATGGTTCCATAACCTTATTTACCACCAGCAACAGCAGTGGGAAGGTTGCCTCTCTGCACTTCCCCCAGCTCTCTTGAGTGCATCTAATTTCTAACCAGAACTCAACCAGGACTGGAGAAACCTAATTTTTAATTTTTCAGCCTCTTCAACTAGAAGGAGATTGGAATGGATTTTGAGTGAGCCAATCCACACTTCCATTATTTTAAATCCCCACAGCAGCACTGCATGTTTTTAAGAGGCAGTCTATTCTTAAATATGCAGAGAGAAGATGAGATAAAAGAACATATGCTGAAGTCCTTAACACGTCAGTGACATGGATTCCAAAAACACTATAGGGAAACAATTTGTCCAAGCAGACCAGTCTAATTAACAAAGACAGGAAGATTAAACACAAAACAAAACAAACTAAAACAAAACAAAACAAAACAAAGAACAACCACAACCACAACACATGAAACTATAAAATGGTGTGGTAGAAATAAGCCTATGACAGGAATTCCCGACACAACACTAATAACTGGTCATTGTAATAGATTCACTCTTCTCAGACTGGATATAAAAGTCAATTCTAGATATAGCAGTTTATTAGACAGAAGCGGTTTAAGTACAGTACACATCTCTAGCAGACTAATTTTAAATTAAAAAAAGAAAGAATGAATGAAAACATGAATATCAGAAGAAGATAAAAAGCAAAAGAAAGCTTTAAATTTGGTAGAGGAGTTACATCCTAGCATCTGCTCTCCATTTTCTCCCCTGAACAGGCCTCTCTGAGTGGCGGGAGCACAGGGTATGAGGAAAAGCAGGAATCGTGGAGTGAAATTTTCATTGATTCGCTTTTGTATAGGTCTCTGTAAGGCATAAGAGTTTAATAGCAAGATTCAATTCTTGGCTTTTTTAACAGGGACTCAAAATAGGCATAGGAAGAGAGAGACTCAGTTGTCACCCAGATGTTCTGCAGTAACTCAGACACAGCCCCAGTAGTCCAGACTCTCGAATGGTCCCTGGATCCTGAACGCCTAGTTGGGAGAAAGAACCCATGTTGGTCTCAAGGTTGGGAAGGGCGGGTGCGGGCGGCACCAAGCAAGGGGAGGTCAAAGAGAACGTGTCCGCAAGTGAAGGGATGAATTTTTCATCAGTCTACGCCAGATAGGGACCAGAGGCAGAAGCTCCATGAATTTCTGATATTTTTTCTGCAGAGATCTACTATCCACTTGTAAAGAGCCTGCTTCAGAACTAGGTCTCTTCTAAGCCGAAATTTGGATTCGAATGTCAAAAGTTTATAGCGTTGCCTGACATAAATCGCTGATGCAAGACTTTGCTCTGGGATATATTGTTTGTTGACTGTGCCTTCAGCAGTTAAAAAGAACACTGGGGGCAAAAAAATCTATTTTAGAATTATTTTTCAAAGAACTTGCTAGAAAAAAATCACCCAGTTGCATTGGTGGTTCAGTGGTAGAATTCTCGCCTCCCACGTGGGAAACCCGGGTTCGATTCCCGGCCAATGCATGATATTAAGAGCACGTGCAGCCCCGCATAGGAGCTCCTCTTCTCTTTTACTAAGGGGGAGGTTTTTCCTCCTCATCCTTCTTGAATCCCATTGGCTGGTCTAATTAAATTGACACAAGATTAACAAGAGGAAAAAATTCTTTTAATTTGTACACATGCTGATGAGCTCATAGAAATAGGACGTCCTAAGAGACGGAAGCCGACTGTTTACGCACCATTTTTAGACAAAGAGGTAATTATTTGTGAAGATTAACAAAACAAATAGGTTTGTTCTTGGGGTAACAGACTAATGAGGTAACAAAATTTGTTTATACAGCTTTCTTAGCTTTGAGTTTCCCAACTCTGTTGATACCATCACATGGGAGATTTATTTTCTGCTTTTAGGGGAAAGAAGAGGGTAATCAGTGTAGGTTTTATTATTTTTTGTTATCATTTTCCCCCTCCTCTGGCTGTTTCTCAAGTAACTTTATTTCAAAATAATCGATACATGTGCCATTGAGGCACATTTTGGGGTTGCCTGCTCCCTGGGTCCCAACATTTTGAACTATTTATTGCTCAGGCAAGTCAGGTCATTTTTGTTCCTCCAGGATTAGCCAAGACATTAAGGGAAGAAAATGGGGACTAATCCCCCCAGGTTATTTCTGGAGCAGAACACATTAAGAGTTTGTGTCCACAGGGACTTTGCAGAGACTATGTCTGAAATGTCAAGTGTGTCTGATGGGTCTGTGAGGTTTTGCATATTTGGGTTTAAACTAGTGTTACTTTTATTCTTTCTCCTGGCAGATCCTTAGGATCCAAAGAGTCATCTGATTCTTGATTCTCCTGCTGGATCTTGCGCAAACCACTGGGTCACATCTCACTGTGGAGTGGGGATCAAGAACTGAAATTCTGAAAAGGAGAGGAGCCTCAGGACCCAGCAGACACCCAGTGGAGGGGAGGAGTTAAGGGTCCCTAAAAGGGGGATACCTGGGGAGGAATCACTGGGAAAGGAGGGGAACCGTGTAGTGGGGCCTCAGGCCTTCCTGTGGACATAGGCCTCAGGCCTTGGTCTCTGGTGATCCTAGTAAAACTAAGGATGAGCTCCCAAATGGAGAGCAGCATGTACAAGAAAATGCACTGATCCTTCAACAACCGGGAATTAGGGCCGCTGACCCACACACAGTGGAAAACCTAGCGTAACTGTATAGTTGGCCCTCCTTATTGTTTTAGCCAAGATTCCGTCTGAATCTGTGGCATTTAGTACTGTAGTATTTAGTATTCAAAAAAATCCAGATGTAGATAGATCTGCACAGTTCAAACCTGTGTTACTGAAGGGTCAACTGTAAGTTTCATCACCCCTGTTTGTTTTGCACTCCACCAGGGAAATCTTCTGTTTAGGGAATCATTTTTATGCTCACACAAACAGCACTTGTGGAGTAGGAGGCCATGAAGATTATTAGCTCTGGTGGTTTGGAAAGGGAAGCTCAGGAAAAAGAAATCCCAGGGATCATCTGGTTTGTCCACACCTGTTTTCATGAGCTATTTTCCTCAGCAAAGTTTTTGTGGGTTCCAGATGTCAAGTTGCAGCTGTCACATTGGCAGATTGAGTAAATGTCACTGATAATTTCTTTCTTGAGAGGATAAGAAATGATTAACCCAAGCACAAGGAATATAGTCAGTATTTTATAATAATGTTAAATGGAGTATTATCTACAAAAACACTGAATCACTATGTGTTACACCTGAAACTAATAAATATTGTAAATCAACTGCACTTTAATAAATACATTAAAGTCAAGCAAGCACACAAGAAAGACAAACATGACTGACCCAGAGCCACTGGAATGAGATGCAAGAGCGGAACTTGGAATGATTTTCTCCATTTTGTCCTCTGTCTGCTACCTCTGAACATCAACCTTTCACATATGACAGATCATATTATCCTTCAGTCTCTATGAAGGGTCATAATTTTTAATTCCTGTAATCTTTGTGCGCTTCTTGCTTCTATAATTCTTCCAGGGTTGACTTTTAGGAGTTGGTCAGCAGACTAGTTCGACATCCTGGATCATTTGTCTGACTTTGGTATTAGGGTAAATCTTGCCTCATAGAATGAGTTAAGAAGTGTCCTTTAAGCGTCTATTCTCTGGAAGATGTTGTAGAGAATTGGTATCGTTTCTTCCTTAGATAGTTGGTAGAATTCACCAGTGAAACCATCTAAGTCTAGTGCTTTGTTTCAGAAGGTTACTAATTGTTTATTTAATAGATACAGGCCTATTTGGATAATTAATTTCTCCTTGTGTGGGTTTGGTAAATTGTATCTTTCAAGAATTTGGTTCATTTCGTTTAAGTTATCAAATCTGTGAACAGAGGGTTGTTTATAATATTCCTTTAATATCATTTAATGTCCATGGGATCAGTACTGAGTGTTTTTGATTCCTGAGAATAGGACTTTGTATCTTCTCTCTTTATTTCTTGCTTAGCCTGGCTAGAGGTTTACCAATTTTATTGATCATTTCAAAGAACCAGTTTTGGTTTCAATGAATTTTTTTCTCCATTAATTTTATTTCCAACTTTGTTGATTTCTTCTCTAATTTTAATTCTTTCTCTCCTTATGCTTACTTTGGACTTAATCTGTCCCTCTTTTTCAAGTTTCCTAAAGTGGAAGCTTAGGTTATTGATTTTAGATCTTTCTTCTTTACTAACATAGGCAGTCAATGCTATGAGTTTCCCTCTAAGCACTGCTTTTTCTTTCGAACTGACCTTGTCTGGCATCCCCGGTTATCTGCAGCTTCGGGGTCTGTGCAGCTCCCTGTGCGCCGTTCCCGAGGTGGCCACGAGAGGGCGACGTGGTCCTCCCTGAGACCCATCGCCTTTTTCTTGGTTGACTTAGTATAAAGGAAGGATTTCAGCCGAATTACATTTCCCTATACTTTGCCGGTCAAAGGTGACTGGTGCTGGAACAGAGGTACCCTACCTTTCGTCCCCGCCCCCACCCCCAGGTCGTCCAGGGTCATCCTAAAGCCTGCCTCCTGGGCATCCAAGCCGCGCAAACGTCGGGGAGTCGGTTGTGGACGCTCAGCCGCCCCACGTGGGAGCCACCTCCCTCAGTCTCCCAAAGACCCGCGGTGAGTCCTGACCAGAGAGGAAGGCATCCGTGCTTCTCGCGTTTGTGGGAAGTATTCCCACACTTGCCTCCCAGACTGTGCAAACCTATGACGATGTTCGGGGGCATTCGTTACCTGCAAAGGAAGGAGGAGCGGAGAGGAGCGTTAGAGACAGAAGGAGCGAGAGAGGAGATGCGGGAGGACCGGACGGATCGGGAGAGGAAGGGGCTGGGGAAAGGATGACGAGAAAGCGAGGAAGGCAGGGAGATGGGAGCGAGGTGGAGCAACAGAAAGGAAGGAGGATAGAGTGGGAGAGGAGGGAGAGAGAAAAGGCAGTAGAGGAGCAGAAGGAGGAGGGAGAGTTATATTCCCAGGCTAGTTCTGTTCACCAGCCCCCAACACTACAGCTCCCACCACCACCACATCCCCACCTCCTGCCCTGGGCTCTCAGACCCAACACACTTTCGTCCCTCAAGCACTGCCTCTCCACCCATCGCAGTTCTAACCTCATTTGAATCGCTCCCTGCCCGTTGTCAGAGCCCGGTTCTCTGGGTTTCCTGGCCATTCTATCATCTCTCACCATGCTTTCAACAGATTCCTTTTCTTCCTATATCAGCCAGACTCCATTTCTGGTTCCTGCAGTCACAAACCTTGACTGATGTTAAAGTTCTCCAGGAGGAGCACATTGCGTTGTTTGTTGCCGCTCAACTTCTTGATTTTCCAGAAGGAAGTTTCATCTCCTCCTCATCCCTGAGCTGTGAACTTCCTCTTCATCGTAAGAGTCACCCTTTTGTCTCCCTCCTTCAGTAACCCAATCCATTTCCTGGGAACAAAATATGTCTCCCAGCAACAATGGGCATCTTTCTGACTGATTTTTAGCCAGTAGCTTTTTTTCTTTTAATGCTAATTTTCTGCTCTATGTATTGAGTAAATGAAGAAACAGCTTTGGGATAAAATGAAGAACTAAAGGGGAAATGAAATAAACAGATTTTTATTTTGAGGCATAATATGGATTTATACCTAGCATGTATGTAAATATTGAGTATGGTAGTATTCTGTGTACATAAATGTTGTACACACTGTAAGACAGCTAGGATAAACATACCCTGTGATTCACAATGAGTGGTCTTGGGTATCTGGATACATGCAAGCTTTTTAAAAACCGTGCAATTTCTAGGTCATGATATATTAAGAAACTGGAACAGAACTGACTTGTTCAAGCTCTGACGAAACAGTCTGTGACTGCCTAAGTGTCAGAGCACTGCCTTGTAGCCTCCTCAGTATATGGTTGATTTTGAGTCACTGCAGGTGATTATGGGCCATTTGTCTGAGTGTTTTGCGTAAATATTAAACATGGTTGATTACTTTGTATTGTAAATCTAACAAATATACATTTATTGTAAGTAAAATTTACCCCAAAATTAGACGTGTGTGAAGAAGAACAGGAGAGTTCCCTGCCTCCCAATCCCACTCTGCTGTTGACATACTTTATGTAGTACATGTAGGAGGTGGTGGCAGCTGTGGAGTGTAACCAGTGCTAAGTGGCCAGGGGACCCAGGAAAATGCCAAGTCCTGCCTTGATCATCTGCCCTCTCTGGGCAACAAGAAAAGTGTGAAGGCAAAGAAAAGGGAAATCACACTTAAGATTTGCAGAAATCTTACCTCAGGGTGGGAAACTGTCAGATTGAGGTAGAATATGTGGTTTATGACGGTGACTTATGGGGTTCTTCCCTGGCCTGAAACCCAAAGTGGATTTTACCTCATTTCTGGAAGTGCCAGTGAAATGAGAGAAGTCAATGAAAAGAGGAGCCGAGAGAAAGCAAGACGGTGACCGCCCACGCCGGTCAACCATATTCAGGTCGTCGAATCAGTAGAAGAAATGCCTTGGAGTATCCGTGGGAAGTCTGGGTGCTAAGTAAGTACTTACTCATCCTTGGTGACACGTGGGCGGCATGTAGCGGGAGGTTCCATGGTGTAATGGTGAGCACTCTGGACTCTGAATCCAGCGATCCGAGTTCAAGTCTCGGTGGGACCTTTCAGTTTAACTTGGCGACTTTTTATCCCTCAAATGGGGCATGCTTTCCCGCTCCCGCGTCCCACTCCGTCCTCCTCTGGGGACTGGAAAGCCCAGGTTCTGGGAAGGAAGCTCGTGGACCCGAGTCCCTCCGGCTCCAGCTATCTCCCAACGCTCTGCAGTCTCCTTAGGAGGATGGGTCCCGGAAAGCGGTTCCTCCCGGTGGCGCGGTCCACATGGACATGGTGGGCAGGTGGGGGGACCCAGCCCGGGATGACCCCACTGGACCCGGGCGGCTCGGCCCGGCTCCGGACATCAGAGGCCCCGCCCCGGCCGCCAAGGGCGCAGAGACAGAGCCAGTGCCACCCTCTCGTCGGGTCACCCTGGATCTCGGGGGTAAAGGGCAAAGGCTGCGCCCCCTGAACCCTGCACAGCGAGGGGCTTCACGCCGCACGTTTTGTAACCGCGCGATCGTCCCTGTGAGTAAATGGCCGTGTGAGGGGCAGTGATGTCACTGATCAGCCAGGAGAAAGCCTGTGTCTCAAGTTTTCGGCTCGATGGTTGCAGACCTGAATTGGAAGTCCTGTGTTTTATTCAGATGTCCTATTTTATTCCGAATTTTAATTGATCCTGTTCCAGGTTGTCTGATTTCATTCAAAATTTCTCCCTCCTAAGTCTCCACTGGACACGAAAGCCGCTGTCAGGCTAAGGAAATCTGGTCCTTTCGTCCCAAATTCAGCCAGAAAGAGGAGCCTGGGCCGCGGATGCCAGCGTCTCCGGGGGCGAAGGTGAGACGAGCCCGAGCTGCTCCGAGTCCCGATCCGCGGGCTTCCCTTCGTCCTGCCCCGACTCTGCTCCACCGAGAGGACGCCCAGGACGGGACCGGATGGAAAGACGTTCATTCTTTTCTCGGTAGAAAAATACGGATGCGGATTGTGATGGACTTGAATAGTTAATTAAAATGTTCTCTTCCAGGTGCTAAAGAGCATCTCTCTGATTTTTATATTTTGGAAGTTTCAGTGGTTATAAAGGACTGATGACACGGCTGTCTTTAGGGGGGCTCACTTTGGAGGACGTGAAAAGAAAGGTGTGAGGCCGGCGAAAAAATCCGAGGAACGGAAAGAGCAGAAGAAAACAGATAATGACAAAGAAAGGAGAAAGGGACTGGAAGGGAGCGGAGCTGGGCGAGCACTGCAGCGGGGCAGTCGCTGGGTTTGGGCGACCACAGCTCCTCACTCTGGGGTGCTCCCATCCTTTACTGATGCCCCTGAGAGTGCGGTTCCGCCCCAAATCGAGAAGCTGCTCTCCTGGCATTTGTTCTTGCGAAGTTTCCTTTGCCGGTTCGGTTTGGAGGGGTCAGGTGAATCGTGTTCGTTTGCAAGTGAGTGGAACCCTTGGCGGCTGCCTTGGAGATGACTGGCGGGTAGGGAAACAGACAAACTCCAGTTTTTCCTTTGCAGGCAGGTCTGCAGGACCTGGGGTGGGAAATTAGAAAATCAAAGAGTTTAACAATTTTTACTTAGAGATAAGGAGATAAATAGCCAAACAGTTGGTTACATGAGTTGAAAGTAGTTATCCCTGAAACAAAGAAATGTGGGATGGGATCAGGGCCTACTGTCTTCCATAATAAGTTTGTAAACATATGTCATTTTGATTTGTAACTATATATGTTATTTTAAAAATTCATTGCTTGTATTTTGAATTTAAATTTTTATGTAGTCATTTGTGTCATTCTTTTAAAATTCTGGGTCTTGTGTCATGTGTAGAAATGTTTTCTACTGTAAAACCATGAATTTTTTATTGGGACATTCCTGAAGCCAGGAACTGGACTATTATTCCCCTTTTGATGAGCTGATTAGATGAGCTAATAAACTACCAGATCCTCCCAGCCCAGGATATTACTGCTGGTCAGAGAGGATTACTTCACTTTCTCTAGGAGGGTCCACAGCCACTGAAAAGTAACAGTAACTTAAATAGAATCCATTTTCATCACACCCAGTCTTTATGCAGTGTTGCACCCAAAAATACAAGAGCTATGTAAGATGTTAGGTCCCCAGGCCTGGTCTACAAGGTTGACATGGGTTTACTCATTAATCCTTTCAACAGGCCTGTATCATATCATCGTCCTCAGAGTACATCCGGGAAACTGAGACATGAAAAAATTAAGTAACTTGCCCAGTCATTCAGTTAGTGAGTGAGATTTGAAAGCAGGAATTTCAACTAAAGCCAGCCTGGTTCCACAAGATATGCTCCTAATCAAAGAGAAACACAAATGGTTAAAAAAAAAAAAAAAAAAAAAACTTGACAAGAAATTTAAATCTGTGTAGTTTTTTTTTTTTTTGAAAAAACACCGAGGAGTCATGTAACAGGCATAAAACTGTCCTAAATATCCTGACCCACCTGCCTCCCAAACATTCTTTTTAATTAAACAGCTGCTCCCCCAAATCTCCAACTTAAACAGAATTGCTGCCAGAATCAGGTTTTCCCTCCCCTTTATATTTTCCTCTCACCTACCCCATACCTCTTCCATGTCTATTCTGTTCTTTCACTTCCAGGTCATTCACTTTTTAAATTTAAAAATGTGAAAACTATATAAAGAAAAAAATAGTCATCTATATTCCCACCACCTGGAATTAACTACTGTCAACATTTTAATGTATTTTTCCTCAAATCTATTTTTAAGTTATTCTAATTTTTTGTAAAAATTATATATGCTTATTATACAAAATTCAAATGATGCATAACAAATATGTAAAATTTTGAAACATCTTAAATTTAAAACTTACTTTTGTTAAGTTTAGGTAGATACTGATGGAGTGATTTTGCTATATCTTCAGAGAAAAGGATATATATAAATATGCTTTTCTGAAATTGAGCTCTTAATATAAGCCACACACACTGCTAGGTGTATTATTAGATTACCTCATATAGCCTTCACAAGAACTTTATAAAGTATATTATTATCTTCATGTGACACTTGCACAATTGGCCTAGCACATTGAAGGAGCTGGCCCAAGGTCAAACAGAAGGCAAGTGGTGGCACCAGGACTCAAAAGGAGGTTCCCCCAGAGGTTGGGTTCCAAGCCACAGACCCAATCCGAGGTCTTCGTAATAAGTCTGATAAGCCTGGAAATCAATATCCAAACAGTTCTTAGTCAGAGTATCGATCAACTTCTTTTGGTCAGAAACTCCCCGAGCAGGGATCCAGAGCATAATAGTGCAGACAACCTTGAAATGGAGGAAGTCCGCTAAAAACTCTAAAAACCCGTTTTCTCATCAGTAAGGCAATAAAAGTTACCTTCGGTCTTGGTTCAGATATTTTATATTTGAGCAAGGAAGTCTCCCGCTGCCTGGGAAGAGTAGGACGTACGTACTACTCTTTGCAGTTCTCTACTCGATTGGCATCCAGCGCTTTTTAGTTTTCTTTGGACCTACCCTCAAGTATCAACCCACCCACCCCCACCCCCACCCCCACCCCCACCCCCACCCCCACCCCCACCCCCACACACACTCCAACCCTACTCCACTCCACTCCGACTCCCAGCACCCCTCAGGTCTCAGCAGCTTCTGGGCTGAGTGGATCTGAGTGCCGTTCCCGAAGTAGCCACCAGGGGGCGATAGTCCTTCCCTCGGTGGTCCAACTTTTTCTGTTTGGTCAGAACTTGATGGATCAGATGTGAGAACGAAGCAAAAGAACAATATATCCTGGGAAGGAGGGTGCCAAGAAGCCCCACAACTGCCAACACTGGACCTAGGGTTTTCTTCAAAACTGTAGTTCAATATTTTCACATAGGGAAAAAGCTAAAATTAATTCTGGCTCAGAAAAAATCTTATGTACAATTCCCACTGCCATATAAAGAAAAGGGATGTTAAGGAAACTTTCTAACGTGCCAGGCTACTGCAGCATGTCAGGTGCAACTTGGAGGTTAAAAGAAAGCCACTGTTTTCTGCTTCTGAAGGAAAGTAAAAAGAGCAGGCCTTAGAGAAAAAGTAGGGGGAAGAGGGAACTGGATCCAGAAATACGAAGAGACTGTTCGGGCTGGGAGGGATGAATGGGGTGGTATCTAGGGAATTCTCTAGCAATGGTTGTAAGGTGTGGAAGAAAGGCAGCTGACAAGCACGGAATGGAAGTTTGAGAAAAGACTAGACGGCCGGAAAGCGATAGAGAAATGGCTAGTCGCAGCCTCTCACAGCAAAGGCAGAAAAGAAACCGGTAACTGGTACCTCTCCATTTCTTAACCTGGGTTCGTTCCTGGAGGGATCTCATCACTGAATGTTCTGCTTAAGACTTAAGTCTGACTGCAGTTTTGATTTGCGATCAAACGTATGCAACTTACCTTAGGCACCAAAAAGCCTTTTCCTTACATAAATTAAAAGCAGTTTAGCTTCATGGAACGTAACAGCCCACTCCAGACAGTTACTGTCCCGCACTAACACATGAACACCTATGTTCTCTAGCTCGATGCTTCTGCTAATACATCCAAACAACCTGGGGCATTCGAAGCACAGCCCGCGGCTTTCCAAAAAGCTTCCCGCTATCTTTCGATCAATAAACACTCTAACCAGGCCTAATGAACCAACACCCAAAGCACGTTCTCAAGTCGGCCAGAAAACCGCAAAAAAAAGTTTCTTTACAGTCCCTCAACCAGCCGACGGGAAACCCCGGCGGCTTAATGACGCCCAACTCCACCACAACCGCAAGGAAAGACTCTAACACCTCTATTCATAACGTTCTAACACTAGCAAACAACCCTCAAGCAACAAAAACAAATAGTCTGATCTTATGAACTGTGTAAGCCAGGGGAAAGCGCGAACGCAGTCCCCCACTACCACAAATTATGCAGTCGAGTTTCCCACATTTGGGGAAATCGCAGGGGTCAGCACATCCGGAGTGCAATGGATAAGCCTCGCCCTGGGAAAACCACCTTCGTGATCATGGTATCTCCCCTGCCAGGTAAGTATGAGTTGTCCTGTCGCCGCCCCACCACAGCCTCATACGCCTCACACTGTACACACAGGGTCACTTTGCTCCCCGAGCCTTCCTAACCCTTCCGCACAGCTGCCACATGCAGTTTCAAGCAACGGCCCTGGACTCGCTCCCACAGCACGGGAGATCGCATCGTGTTTAAGCACCAGATGACGAACCAGCAGCCCCTGCGCTGAGATATCTACATAGGACACGCCCCAACCGTGAAGTGAACGGGAATTAGCGCTTCCCTCCAGCACGCGCCCCGCCTTAGTCCGCTTCTCTCTCCTCCCACGCCGTCCAGCCGGCCAACCAGCAGGCCGGACGCCGCTGGGGGAAGTGACGTCGATCTCTCCCTCCTCTCCTCCCACCCTCGCCCGTTGGGGCGGTGCGCTTCGCTGTTTAACCTTTGGACAGCCGCGCACCTGGCTGGCGGCCGGCTGAAGTCTGGGCACCTTTTTTGTTTTTGTTTTTGTTTTTGTTTTTGAAATAATGACTTTCAAGGCGTAGAGCAGAACATTTAGCTCAAAAGCTATTAGGGGTTGAATCTTCCACCACTTTGATGCTAACTGCTGTATCACTCCTTGAATGGCTGTGTCCTGCCCCCTTCCATCCTGTCTCAAGAAGCCCATTAAAAATAGGAGACTAAAAGGCAGTTGGGCAATTGATGCTTATATGCCATCCCGAGCTAAAGCTATAGGATAGGGATCTGGGGACTGAAGGTGGAGAAGGGGCAACAATAGGACAAGTTCAGCAAGGCCCAGTCTGGCTATGTTCACCCTGCAGAAGTGGGTCCTGGCCACAATTCAACTCCCAGTAGACCTTGAGTCCCAAGATAACCGGAGATTTGACTCCCAGTAGCCCTTGAGCTTCATTATACGCTCATTGTAATATATTAGTATGGCAAATAACATGCCCAGGGGTGCTGTGATAGTTCCTAGGCTGATATAAAGGTCAAAAAGTGGGCGGTGGCCAGATTCCTTGGGAATCCCAGCCCCTTCCCCAAAATAGTTGAAATAATCCTCCCACTTGTTAGCATATGAAGTTACTGAGCCCATAAAAACTAACACTCTCCCCTACCAACACACACACAACCCCCTCATGGCCGCATCTCTCCCTTCTGAATGAGACAGACTGCACTCCCAGAGAGTGTGTGTACTTTTTTTTTAATGTGCATCTACTTTTACTTTGAGCTGAGCACCCAACCGCCACACCTCATGGCCTTTCTCCTGCCTTCTGAGACAGTCTACACTCTTGTCTATGGAGTATGTATCTCTCTAAATAAGTCTGCCTTTACTTAACTGTGGCTCCGTCTTGAATTCTTTCCTGCGTGAAGCCAAGGACCCACATTTGGCGGGACGCGTCCCAGGGACTCAGCTAAGACCTGGGACACAGCCATCTTCTCACCCTACTTTTTCCTGTATCACCTGCGTCTGGTAGTAGACGACACCCTTATTCAGGCTGAGAAACTTAACAAACCATGCTACTTTTTAAATTTACTACCCTAAGCACAAACTCTGTTTAGATTCTTATACTAGTTGAGCACGCAAAACCTGTTTCTTTGTCTTGTCAATTACTTATAAATTCATTGTTTCTTTGACTAAGAAATGTAAAAGCTCCCTGCTTTGGCAACTACTTAGGTTCCATTTCTATGAGCTCTCCAAGCACACTAATTAAAATTTGTTTCTTTTTCACCTATAATCTGTCTTTTGTCAATTTTATTATTACTCTAGTCTCAAGGACTGAAAAACGATAGAGTGGGAAATTCCCCCTCCCTGCCCATCATGACACATCTGATCCCATCATAAGAACCCCACCCTCATGAGGCAACTCCAAATACTATTACATTGGGGGGTAGAGCCTCGATATATGAATTTTAGGGGGATGCAATTCAGTCCATAGCAATAGGAAGAGAAAGGTTAGTTACTAGACCCAGTGTAATGTTGGGGAGGATCACTGGACAGGACCATGGTCTTTGTAGTAGGAATCCATGGGTGAGTCCAAATTGAGGCCTGACAGGGAAGTTGCTGGAGGGTTTAAAAATACCTTGACCTCTCTCCCCTCCTTTCTGATCTCCTTCCATTGACTGCACCCACCTGGAGCCAGAGGACAAGAAAGACCAGGAAGTGCTGGCTGTGAGGGTCACGCACACAGATCAGGGCAGAGAGAGGGAATCTGGGAAGGCAGAGAGAGGGAATCTGGGAAGGCAGAGAACATTCAGCACAAATGTAATGTGAAAGAGAGAACTTCCAAAAATGTACAACTCATAGAGCATGGGACATATGCAAGGAGAAGTGTTAAATAATAATCTTCAGGAAAAAGGTAAAATCACAATTCGCATAGTTGCAATTGAACATGTGCTAAAAGAACGTATTTTACTCATTCGACAGAAAGTAGCAGACAGATGTTTAAATCTGTTCAAAGACAGAGTCAAAATAACACCTAAAGATTGAAATAAAATGAATGAAATTGTCGATGAATGAAATTGAACTTTCAAGAATGGAGTAAACTTCACTGCCAGTTGAGAAGCTTAATGCGTTGTACGGGGCAAACACACAACACTCCATCACAAAGAGAATTAGGTTTTAAAAGAACTGGCTTTCCCCGTAATCCTAAATGTTCTGCTCTACGCCTTGAAAGTCATTATTTCAAAAACAAAAACAAAAACAAAAACAAAAAAGGTGCCCAGACTTCAGCCGGCCGCCAGCCAGGTGCGCGGCTGTCCAAAGGTTAAACAGCGAAGCGCACCGCCCCAACGGGCGAGGGTGGGAGGAGAGGAGGGAGAGATCGACGTCACTTCCCCCAGCGGCGTCCGGCCTGCTGGTTGGCCGGCTGGACGGCGTGGGAGGAGAGAGAAGCGGACTAAGGCGGGGCGCGTGCTGGAGGGAAGCGCTAATTCCCGTTCACTTCACGGTTGGGGCGTGTCCTATGTAGATATCTCAGCGCAGGGGCTGCTGGTTCGTCATCTGGTGCTTAAACACGATGCGATCTCCCGTGCTGTGGGAGCGAGTCCAGGGCCGTTGCTTGAAACTGCATGTGGCAGCTGTGCGGAAGGGTTAGGAAGGCTCGGGGAGCAAAGTGACCCTGTGTGTACAGTGTGAGGCGTATGAGGCTGTGGTGGGGCGGCGACAGGACAACTCATACTTACCTGGCAGGGGAGATACCATGATCACGAAGGTGGTTTTCCCAGGGCGAGGCTTATCCATTGCACTCCGGATGTGCTGACCCCTGCGATTTCCCCAAATGTGGGAAACTCGACTGCATAATTTGTGGTAGTGGGGGACTGCGTTCGCGCTTTCCCCTGGCTTACACAGTTCATAAGATCAGACTATTTGTTTTTGTTGCTTGAGGGTTGTTTGCTAGTGTTAGAACGTTATGAATAGAGGTGTTAGAGTCTTTCCTTGCGGTTGTGGTGGAGTTGGGCGTCATTAAGCCGCCGGGGTTTCCCGTCGGCTGGTTGAGGGACTGTAAAGAAACTTTTTTTTGCGGTTTTCTGGCCGACTTGAGAACGTGCTTTGGGTGTTGGTTCAACATTAGGCTTGGTTAGAGTGTTTATTGATCGAAAGATAGCGGGAAGCTTTTTGGAAAGCCGCGGGCTGTGCTTCGAATGCCCCAGGTTGCTTGTATGTGTTAGCAGAAACAACGAGGCAGGGCTATACTGCAGGTACTCACTGATTAGTGTGAGATAAAAACTGCCTGATAACTGGTTGGGTGAATTTTCGGACATATGCAGTTTTGGTTAGTTTGTGTTGGTTCAACTTTGATTGTGCTTGGCATTTGTATTCCTTTAGGGTTTAGAGAGTTTCTGAAGAGTTTTTAAAAAAGGTGTTCTAGAAGCACCTTGAAATTTTCCTGAAAACAGACTGCCATTAGCTAAAATCTTTGCTAGAATCTTGCAGGAACGTATTGGAGAAGTGAAACCCACAAGGTAAGGAAAGTATGCTTTTAAACTCCCAATCTTAAAGAGGAGTGTTCTTATTGATTCTTTGTTAAGGACCTAAATACCTGAGGATGGCCCAAGAGCAGAGAAGCTGTAGGAAGAGATCTGGCAGGAGCTCTAAATTGCTGGAGGCCTGCCTGTTACCTATCGGCAGATATAATACACGTGTGAGCAATAGCAACGCTCGTGGCCTTCCCTGCCCTTCCCAGGGTCCAAAAGAATGTCTTCCTACGGCCTGAGCTAACCCAGAATGCAGGAGGGAAATTCTGGGAAATGTACTTCCAGCTTAGCAAAACTGACACAGAGCCACCACAATCTACCTCTTGTAGACTTGGCATACAAACACCCCTCTTCCTCCCCTTCCTCCTCCTTTTGAAACCATTTTTAACTTAAAGACAAAAGCAAAATCATGTTTATCTTAAACAATGAAAAACATGACAACCCCTCTCCAGAAGAAGCCTCTTATTTGTCTTTAGTTTTCTCTCTTCGGAGTGGTATTTATTTCTACCTTTGATATCCTGTAACCTAAATACTGAGATTAAATTTTACTATCAACACATTTTTTGTTAGCTGATAGTGGGATGAAAGAGAAGAGAAAAATATTGGTTGAGACACATAAAGCTGTTTGTATCATAATAAGGAAGAAATTTTGTGACTATTACAGTCTTCATTTTTGCAACTGTCACTGGTATTTATAACTCTCTTCTTTACTACTATCAAAAAATAAAATTCAGCTAAGTAAATTCGAAGAGCTAACTGACTTTATTCAATGATTTAGGGACTGCTGTCATATCAGGGGCTGAACTGTTTGCTGTTGACTGTGTGGGCTCTCACTAATGGCTGTAGCCAGATTAGCCATGGCGAGTGGAACCCATGTTGCTGAAACCACGCATAATCTGCATCTTTGCTTTAAAGTCTGCTAAATCCAACATCTGAGACATCTTGGAGTTTTCTTTTGACTGCTTTTTTCTCTTTTTTAAAATATGTATCGAATGGGTCACATTTTTCTGTTTCTTTGCCTGTCTAGTATTTTTTATTGTGTATCAGATATTTTGAATGATACATTATAGAGACTCTGAATTCAGATACCTTCCTCCTAAGAGTATCAACTTTTGTTCTAGTAAGCACTTTGATTACTGGCAGATGCACTTGAACTTGTCTAGGACTGGATTTATAGTTTGTTTAAGTAGTTTTGTAAAAAGTCCAAGGTGTTTACCAAAGCCCTCTGGTGTGACTCAACCTCCAAACCCCCCTTCTCCTCTGCTGATCTTGTCAGGGTTTGGTTTTATCCTTTGTTAGGCAGGGTCAAGAGTAGGCCTCACAATAGGGCGTGGTCTTTACTCATAAAATAGCCTTTCTGGAGTATTAACTGAATGCTCAGGGTGGTAAAGAACTGTTAAGAAGGTCTGAATTCCAATGTTGCCAGCAGAGATCTCTAAGATCTCTGTTCTGTTTTCCATCCTGTAGCATCTGTTGTCTGGTAAACCTTGGGTACTAACTCTCCACACATGAGCCCAGCACTCAGCAAATGACTAGCAGAAGACCCAGTATGGACTTGTGAAAACTAGCCTCCCAACAGTCTTCTCCTTTCTGGTTCTCTGCTCTGCAGATAACCAGCTGCTTTAGCTGCCCTCTGATCCATGCCTTAGCTTAGTGTGGACACCATGCTCTGCTGGGATTTCAGCTCGCTGTACGGCCATCAGGTCATTTCCACAATCCTTTTTCAGGAAATCAGTATAGCACTGCCTCTGTCCAGGGTCTATAACAGGTGCTTCACATACATTTGTTCATTTTCATTGTTTAAGGCAAGAAGACTAATCTGGTGGGATTACTATGCTATAGCTGTAAATGGAAGTTCTGAACTCGTCAGTGCCTTTAAAATTAAAGTTTGGATGACAGATTCCTAAATAATTCGAACACTGTTTTCTACACTTACAAATGACCTGGTACAGGGATTTTGTTTGGCATATAATAAGCTCAGAGCAAACATTTTTCCTTCCTCATTTTTCCAACATAGTTCTTAGTTTTCTTATACATGCTTTTACTTTATTAACAAGCACAAGTAAGGCTGATCTGGCCCGCTGGGTTCACTTTCAGCATGGTGACACCGCAGGAGATCTGGGCTGAGTATCCTGTTCTTTGGCCATATGCCAGCACTTTGAGTATGTGCCACCCCCAAAATATGCCATTTTGGCATAAGACTTATTTTGAGCTAAAGGCATTTGGAAAATTGCAGGTTCAGTAAGTGCACTTGACCTCCCTTCTTTCTGAAAGCAGGAAATAAAAGTCCATATGAAAAATGCTCTCCTTACACCAGGAGGAAAGAAACATTCTTACCACCAAGAAAAATCTGCACAAACAGACCTTGTTAAAATAACTCGTTTCTTCCTTTAGTCTTCCCAAATATGTTGCTTTTCCAAAATCTCCGCTCTGTGTTCAACCTAGTATGTAAACACTTAGGCCTAATCACTTCTTTGGGTTTTCATTTTCCTGTTGGAGCTCCCATGTACAAGTAAAAATCTGTATGTTTTTCTCCTGTTAATCTGTTTCATGTCAACCAAATTCTTAGGCCCAGCTGGAGACCCTAAGGGCAGAGATGAAATTTTGCCTCCTCTACAGGCTCTCCTAGGACCACAAAAGAAAGAACAGCAAAGGGCATCTGTATGGGATCAGAACTGGTCTTGGTAGAGAGACCTTGGTAGACCTATTAGAAAATGCCAGAATTCCCAGAATCAGAAGGGTGGAAGGGTGAGAGGCTGCCTTGAAAGATGGAGGTTGCTAGGGGAGGCCCAGAGAGACAAGCTGTCATATAACTGGGGACCAGTGAATAAGTTTCTCCTTTGAATCCATTACTTTCTTCCCTTTTCCTCTTCCTCCTCCCAGTTCTGTCGCTCTTTCCTCTGACTCTTCCTTCCCATTCTCTTCCCAGCCCGTGTTGAGGCTGCACACAGAGCCTGGGGGCCTGGTCACACTGGTGTCTTTCTCCCCTTGTTCAGATTTTTAACCTTTCTTTTACCAATAACTGCTTTAGTGATCTGCTGAGACCTATGCACCCTTCTCAGAATGATTTTGTATGCGTTGAACAGGACATTTTAAATTACCAAGGAAATCAATTACTTTCAAATACAATTGTCTTTGTGAGGCTTCCAACAGTCTGATAGAATGAGCGGGAAGGCTGAGCTTACACAATCAACCTCCCATGCCTCAACCCAAGACGACCCTAGAGTTGGGTGGTGAAAAATAACAGATCTTGGGTTCCTCTGGTTTCGAGAGAAATTAAAACGGCTGGACATCTTTATTCTTTAACTCCAAAGTAGTGATTTCTGGGAGTTTCCAAGGGGAGGGACCGCGCGCCCCCTCGTGGCCACAGCGGGGAGCGGTACAGCCCGGCAGCCGAGGGTACTACTAACTACCAAGAAAACCAAATAAAGCGCCCTGGACGCTGGGCGATGCTCAAAACCTTGAAATAGAAGCCGTGCGCCCCACAAACTGAGCTAGCAGGATGACGAAACCACCGTGAGCTTCTCTTCTTCCTCCCAGCTTGGGATCAGTTGCCCAAATGTAAAATATCTGCGCCAAGACCGAAGGCCACCTCGGCGAGTTGCTGATGAAGGAAAAGGTTTGTAGAGAGTTTAATGGATTTCCTCCGGCCCAGGGCTCGTCGGCACTGTCACGGACCAGTCCTACTTCTGAGTTCAAGGAGGACCCGGAGTAGTGGCTAGAAACTGCTGCGCAGAGGGGAAGTCAGACAGAGGGAGCATCAACCGTACGCAATCATGATCCGCGCAGTGCCGACAAAGAGGGGGGACGGGGAGGGAAATCAAAGTTACCAACGAAAGTAAGCATTTTCCGTTTTCGTTTGACCTTTTTCTTCAGTAGCCAGAGCGCTCGCTCGCTCTCTCCCTGCCCCTCACAGGGCTGCCCGCCCCCTCACCTCCCCTCGCTTTCTTCTCTTCTTCAGCGTTCCCAGTTCAGCCTCCTAGGACGGGCGACTGAGGCTGCATCGCTGTGCAGGGTTGGGAGCTCAGTTCCATCCCAGTGCGCGCGTGTCCAAAGTCGGGACTTTGCCTTCTTCCCAATCAGCTCCGGGAATAAAAGCGTGCCTGGCTTGGAGACTTTTCCCGTCTTCTCAGTCCGGAGTTCCTCGTAGGCGTTAAAGCTTAAAAGCGCGCACTGGAATTCTTGGTTGCCCTAGGACCCTGCGGCAGAATGCATCTTTCACCCGACATTTGTTGAGTGCTCACTCGGTGCAAGGCCCTACCCCAGAGGACAGGCTGCATCGCGAGCAATTCCCGGGTCCTGCGGGTTGGAGGCCACATCTAGGGGCAGAGAGCATGGGCAGCGCAGTGGGGGCGCAGCGCGCCGCCGGGCCTGTGGGGCCTCGCCGTGAGCGCCGCGGGGGAAGCGGAGCTGGGGATGGGGAAGTGGAATGACTTCAGCCCGAGAGGCTGCGGGCGTCGCCAGGAGCTGGGCGGCTGCTGAGGCGGGGCGGAGCAGGTGGGAAGGCTGTGGACAGTCGCCCAAGCTGACTCCCAGACGTTCTATCAATGTCCAAATGTGCCCAACGACACCAGCTCTTGGCCTCAGTGTCTCCCGCGCAAACCCTCAGTTTCCGGGAGTACGAGAATCTGAAGGTGTCCACAGCCAGAGACTGAAAAGCAATTCTGGGATCAGGAAATGAGTTTTGAGGAGGGAGTTTTCATGTCTCTGTGGCGCAATCGGTTAGCGCGTTCGGCTGTTAACCGAAAGGTTGGTGGTTCGAGCCCACCCAGGGACGTCGTGTTTTACTTCATCAAAGTCCTCTACGTTATCTGTTAGTCACCTCTCACAGTTCTGGAGAATACAAAGTCCAAGATCAAGGTGCTGACAGATTCAGTTCTTGGTGAGGGCCTTCTTTCTGGTTTGCAGAAGACCTCCTTCTCGCTGTATCCTCTGTATCCATGGCAGAGAAAGGAAACTCTGGCGTCTCCTCTGTTTTCATAAGAACACTAACCCCTTCATGGGGGCTTCACCTGCAGGAACTCATCTAAGCCTAATTACCTCCCAAAGGCTCCCCCTCCTAACACCATTGCACTGGGGAGTTAGGGCTTCAACATGTGAATTTGAGAGGAACACATTCAGTGAGTAACAGGTGGTAGCAGAGACATTCCTCAAGCGTCTAAAATGCCTGCACAGCGACCAGCTACACAGAGCTTGGAACAGCCACGTGAAGGTGACAGAGGACTCGTCCTGCAGTTCTTTCCCCTTTTCCCCCTGGAGGGATTATGCGTTTGTGTGTGTGTGAATAGAAAAATCAAGGGCTTATAGAAAGGCACATGTATTGAGTAAATTCTAACCTCTCCTGCTCAAGCTCCCAGTTCCCAAAGGCCAAACAAATACTAACAATTTTATTTTAATAAAATAAAACAATTTTATTTTTTAATGTAGTCAACAAGCCTGACTTTATTACCTTTATACCAAAGGAGTCACCTATTTAGTAAGTATATATTAAGAACTATTACTTCAGACAAGCCAGGTTATATTCACCTGCTGTAACTCAGTCTTGACTATAGAATGCTGAAGCCACAGGGCAGGCCATTAACCCACAATCGCAGCCTTTCCTCTGAGAGCTTGGGTAACAATCTCTATGAACTTCTTAAAGCATCATGATCCAGAGGTTCCACAGATTTTCTTTTTTTTTTCTTCCCTTGTCTGCTTGTCTGTTCTGAGCTAGAAGCTCGCATATATTAATCCAAAAAGCTAAAACAAAATGAAAAGAAAAAAAATCAAACCCCCCTGCATTTTGAAATGCCAATCATATTACCAGTATTTTTGTGGAAAGAGATCCCAACTATGATATGAAAAAACAGCTACAGAACTTTGTTTTAATGAAGTTGGAAAGCTCTGACAAGAAAATAATGTTCTGGCAAACAATGATTGGAGGAAAATTTAACCTTCGGGAAAAAAGAAAAACAAAACCTAGAAAAAATTAACCTATAACGATCAGAGGGAAAGACTGAACCAAACGTATACATACGTACATACATACATATCTTCAGTTCAGATATCATACAGGTCTAAAGACAACAAACAACTATTCTCAAATAAATGAAAGAATTCAGGAAATACAAAACTTTTTTTTTTTTTTTTGAAAAACCTATCTCACCAAAATGCAGCTAACGAGGAGATGATTTCACCATTAAAATCTCAGGAATGAGAGAACTGTACAACACAAAGCATGAACCCTAATGTAAACTATGGACTTTAGTTAGTAAAATGAATCAATATTGGTTCATCAGTTGTAAGAAATGTACCACACCCATGCAAGACGTAATAAGAGGGGGAGCAGTGCTGGGGGAGGGGAGGGAGTGTATGGGAACTCTCTGTACCATGTCCTGTTTCAGTTTTTCTGTAAACCTAAAACTGCTCTAATAAATAAATTCTATTGATTTATTTTTTAATCTCAAGAATGAAAAGACCATATTTGCTGGGTATTCTGCACTTGTCCTTCCAGATACAGTCTCACCATTATCCGACCTATCATGTGCCCAAGAAAGTTAATCTTTATGAACTGCACAAAAGGGTTCCTCTGCCCACTGGCTTCCTATTGGCTGCAGCCAAAGAGATGCACTGACTGGGAACGGGAGGCTGAGAGGAGTATGAGATACGAGGTCAGGGCGAGTTGCAGCCTTAGTTACAACTGTCACTTTCCAAGGTTCCAGGAGCAGCTCTCTCGCCTTGCCCAAGTAATTGCACAGTCCAAGTGATCTCTCCACTCTCACTAGCCCTGGGCTCAGTGGCTACATTCTCCTCTTAGAGCCCAGAAATCCTGAGTTGGGAGATCCCGCAAAACCCCCTCAATCCTCAGCAGATCTGGGCTTCAGAGAGCCTTAGGGAATGTGCCACAGAATTATCTGGGAGCTCATTGTATCTCTGCTCAGCTCATTAGCAGGAGAATAATTACATATTTCTTCCTTCAAAAATACCCCTAATAAAATGTTTACAGTCTTGTAGGTAGAATTCTTTCTAAGCATGACATAAAACTCAAAATGCCCAAAGGAAAAGACTAATACATTTAACCACATTAAAAGTTTAAGAATTTGCTTAGCTGAAAAAACAAAACAAAACAAAAACACTCAGCATCAGGCAAAGCCAAGGCCTGGGCGATTCAGCCCATAAAGATATAACAAGCCAGTTTAGACTCAGAAGGTTTCTTACTTACACAGACAACACAAGGAAGAGCAGCTGAAGGGACAGATGTCCCGGGTGCCATCCCACACATGCAGAGGGATGACCCTGAAACCAAGGGGTCAGTGACTGCAGTGCAAGTTGTGGGACACCCTGTTATTGAGAAGCCAGTTCTAGACTGCAGCTAAGTGGTCTTACAGCCTGCAGCTCTATCCCCGGGAGGGGTGAGGAGGAGCAGAATGCCTCATACGTCATTAGAACCTGGAAGGCAATGGGAAACTGTCCCAGAGTAGATAGGGAGGAGAATGGAGATGGGCCTCCTGGACACTCTTCACAAGCCGCCCACCCTCTCCTGTTGTGCAGCAGTCACACAGGGCTCTGCCTGGGGTTAAGATTCAGAACAGTTTCAGTTCAAGTCTTTGCCTGTGTCGCCTACTTACAAGGCCATCCAGGTGCCACAGCAGAGCCACACCCCCACAAAATTCAAAAGACAACAAACTGGTAGAATCCTTGAAAAACTACAACATACAAAAAGCATATTTTATTTAGTATTTATTTTTAGCCAGCTTAAATATGCACATGGGTTAGAGAGTCAAACACTCTTACAGACCCTGTAATAAAAACCAACAGTTACCTGAAACCCTCCCCCAATTCCTGCTCCCTAGAAGTAACAACATTTAAACTCTTTTAATTAGCAATTGGTTATTTACCTCTTTCTCTGTAAACAAATATTGTTAATTCCTAATTCTCGGGTTATTACACTTTTAAAAAGATCTGTCTTTTACACATTCCACCTCCAATTACTACTAAACACACGTACACACACATTTTCCATTCCTCTGTTTTCTCAATTGTGATGGTTAATTTCATGCGTCAACCTGATTAGGCTGTGTACACAGATTTTTGGTCAAACATCTGTCTAGCTGTTCCTGTGAAGGTATTTTTGATGAGCTTAACATTTAAATCAGTAGGGGTGGGTGGGTAATAGCTCAGGGGTAGAGGCATGCATGCTCTAGGCCCTGCATTCAATCCCCAGTATCTCCATTAAAAATTAAATCAGTAGACTTGGAGTAAAGCAGATTACCTTCCGTAATGTGGGTGGGCTCCATCCAATCCATTGACGGTCTTAAGAGAAAAAGACCAAGGTCCCCAGAGGAAGAGGGAATTCTGCCTCCAGACTCTGCTTTCAGATTAGAGTTACAACATCAATTCTTCCCTGCGTCTGCAGCCTGTTGGCCTAACCTGAAGATTCTGGGTTTACCAGCCTCCACAATCACATGAGCCAATTCTTTATAATAAATCTCTGCATACATATGTGTGTATCTTCTATTGGTTTTGTTTCTCTGGAGAACCCTAATACATCAATATACTTATATCATAATTTTGATGAGATCAATTATCATTATTTTTAATATACAAACTATTAATAGAGATCACTTTTTGAATATATATATTTCCCTTGGCAATAATAAGTTATCTGACTTTTCCATTTGCTTAATTTTCCATGCTTTTATTACTGAATTATAAACAATTCTATAAATCTCCCCTCAAGTGCTTCTTCATTCTTTTTTACAGCTAGCTGAACTGTCTGTAATCATATGGTTGTATTATAATTTATTTAGTCATTCCTAAAACTGATGGACATTTAGACTTTCCAATCTTTGCTCAACAACAACAACAAAAATGCTCCATGAATAACTTTGCACATGCTTAATTTCACACATATGTAGGTATATTCTTACACCTTATATGTTGAATAAACCTGATACCTTATATGTAGGATACTTTATACCATCTGCCTTGTATGTAGGATAACCTTCTAAATGTGGGTTGCTGAAGTTTATTTAAATTTTTTATAGTTATTGTTAAAAAAGCACCCTAGAGAACTCGTATCAATTTAACAATACCTCGTACCTCTCATTAACAATATTTATTAACTCTCCAAAATATTAAACTTTTTAAAAATTTACCATTTCTTATAGCTGAAAAATGTTATTTCAACTTAGTTTTAAATTGTATTGTTTTCATTAATAACAATGTTTAATGTTAAATACTTTCTCTTATGGACAAGAGTGTTATGTTTTCTATTGTTTCTATGTTTGCTGTTTTTATTGTGTTGTTGGTTTATTTCTCATTGGCTTATAATTCTGTAAATATTAGGGAAATTAGCCTTTTGTATATGGTGTGTGGTCTAAGAAAGGAGACGTTGAGTACGGTGTGGTGAAGTTGGTGCGGCCACAGGAAGGGAAGAGACTGGGAAGAGATGTTTATTATATGCACAGGTCCCAGAGAGGAGGTCACCACAGGAGAACGCAGGGCCACGCATGAGTCCCACTGTTTCCGAATCTTGGCCTCTGTGCCGCGACACCAAATTGAAATCTGAAAGACAGAGTTTTCGGTGAAGCAGAAAAGAACAGTTTAATTTTTTGCCGGCAAAGCGGGTCCCAGCAGGCTAATGCCTCAAGCCTGCAAGCCCAATCTGGGGAGGGGTAGCAGGCAGCTGTACAGCGAGGGTCCAAGGAGCAGAGCTTCTGTGAACATGCACTGGCGTCAAGAAAATCTGGGGACAGGGCCTCCTGTTTCTGTGGTTATCAGATCATGTCCTCCTCCTCCAATGGGCCTCGGTCTGGTACTTGTCTTCTGTACCAGAAATTAATGAGTCATATCTCCAGACACTTCTGCGCCTGAAACAAAGTGTGATTAAGGGGAAGGGTGAGTGCTCTAAGGGAGAACTACAGCAGAGGATCTGGGGGAGGGGTCTGTCCCAGGAAGACCACTCGCAGCATGTTCAACTGAACAGGTGGAGAGCAGTGAGAGCCACAACCTGTGGGCTGAAGCCTTAACTGGGGTCCTGAGTGGCATCTAAGGAAAACAAACCAAGGTGGGGAAAGAGAGGAAGGGAAGAGGGAGGAGGGAGAGGGAAGAAAAAGAGGAGGAGGAGGGGAAAGTTAGAGTCAGGCGTTAGGTTGCTTATCAAGGAGTTTCAGCTGTTTTTGAGTGTGAGGTCACAATTAGGGCAGTGCACCAAAAGCCTGTGCCAAAGCATGAACTCAATATGGAGGATTTTTGACACAGTGTGAGTTGCAAATATTTCCCCAAATTTGTGATTTGTCTTTGAACTTTGCTCATGCAGATTCCATTTGATTTATATAGTCAAATTCATCAATATTTTCTCTCAGGACTTCTGAGTTTGTGTCATAGTTAGAACAGCTTTTTACACACACACACACACACACACACACACACACCCCAAGATAATAAAATAATTGTTTCATGTTTCTACAAGAACTTGTATGTTTCTTTTCATTACTATTTAAATCTTTGTTCAATTTGGTATTTACCCTTATGTAAAGGGTACTATTCATTGACCATTATTTTTTCCCAGCTATCTTGTTATTAAAAAACTGTTCATTAGAATTATTGATTTGAATCTCTCTTTCTAATATATTACTTTCATTATGTATTTTGGTCTATTTCCAGACTCTAGGCTGTCCCATTGATTGCTGTCTATTCATACATGATATTTTACTGTTTTAATTATTATAACTTATGGCATTTTTGTATTTCAGAGTTAATCTTTCTTTAGTATTCTTAAAAAAGAATTTCTCTTAATATTATTGCTTATTCTCCCATTTAAACCTTAGAATTATATTGTCCAGTTTGAATAAAAAAAGAATCTTTAAAAATATTTTTGTGAAAACTGTGTTAAATTCAGACACCAAGTTAAGGAGAGACTACCTTTATGACGCTGTGTCTCCTATCCAAGAACATGATACCTCCTGGTTGATAGAAAGGAAGCTGCCCTAATGCAGTGGTTCCTGAGCCCAAGCATTTACCCAAATCACCTGGAGAGCTTAAGTCTGACTGTTGCGCTCACCTCCGGAGTTTCTGACTCAGTAGATCTGAGGTGCAGCTTGAGAATTTGCATTTCTCAAGTTCTCAGGTGACCCTGATGATGTCTGTCCTGGCACCACACCTTAAGAATAATTGGCTGGTGGATTGATCATCTTGAAGATGGTTGGCGGGATACATAAAGGAGACTAAAGCGTATTTACAAACTTAAAAAAAAAAAAGTAGAATTGGTAAATGATCTTGAGCGAGAGGAGGGAAAGATCTGCATGAGGAGTTAAAAAGGAAAGTCCACGTTGTGGTGGAGAAGCCTGTTGACTGGTGCCAAACTTGGCTTCCACTCACCTTGCAAACCAACTTAACTCACCCCACCCATCCCAATACTGAATAGATTTAGCAGGAACAAATGTAAGGAAAACAACTCAGGCTTCCAGGGTAAAACAAAGTTCTCCGGTAGATCAATAACTAACTCAAAACGCGCCGGCGCAGCGCTCCTTAGAGACCGCCCGTACCGGTGCGATGACACTGCCGCGCAAACTCCCCACTGCGGGCTCCCGGCCTTGGTCCTTGTTTCCCGCTTACCTTACCCTACTTCCGCTTCCCTTTGCTCTTCCGCGTCCCTCCTCCGCCTGCCCAGCTCTTTTTCCAGGTCCCTCTCCTCTGTTTCGCTTAGAGGCCTTCCTAAACGAGTTGTATTCTACAGCACTTTGTGGCTGAAGAACATTTCAAAACCTGAAAAGCAAAAGTATGCTCCTTAGCACCTAGTGGAGGACATTTTAACTAGCTAAGAAAGCACTTCAAAACCTCATCCATAATTACCCATCGAAGAGAATGAAAAGTGTTCCATCTGGTCCTGTCCTAAGGCGTCTTATCGGTGGAGCAGAGTCTGGGCAGGTCGGAGCGGGGAGCCCCCGCGGGTCCTGGATTCAGCCCGCGGAGAAGCCCGGGTCCGGGTGGCAGTGGGTCAGGGATCCCTGGTCTCAACAACTTGAGATGCTGGAATCGGTAGCCCGGATTCCTCTTTTTTGCTGAATTTGGGGAGAATGGAGGCGATTTCTGGAATAATTTACCCAAGTTTAAAACAACAGTGGCTTCAATGGCTATTCAGAAGCTATTAAGTTGGTAGCTTAATACAGAAGATTCAATGAAAACTGATACAGGGAGGAAAAAACAAGCCGCCCAACGTGGGGCTCGAACCCACGACCCTGAGATTAAGAGTCTCATGCTCTACCGACTGAGCTAGCCGGGCGCCTGCGGCAACTCTCTTCCTACACAAATACAATTTCTTCCAACGGACAGTGTACAAGACCTAGTTACCAACTGGTAAGTTTGAAAGAATTCTCGGGGTTTAGGATCTTGTGAAAACAACAGCAGTCTTTTACCACGTAAGAACTCGAGACTCCGAGAGTGATGGGACTCCGCAGGGCCAGGTGGGCTTGTAGAGGACATATAAGATTCACGAGTCCTGAAACCTCGACGTGTCCACATAGTCCTTCTGTACAGGAGAACCCGGTTTCTGGGGCCCAGAATCCTGAAGAGGAGGCGGAAAAAACGCGAGGGAACGGGGATGAGAGTCGCAAACAGCCGCGGGAAGTAGGAGGGGCGCCGGGACTTGGGCTCCTGGGACGTTGGGGCTGGGCTTCCTTCTTGCTTCGAAACCTTTTCTCCCCTAAACCTTGACGACCAGGGAGTGGGGCTGAGGAACTGCATCCCTTGGAAAGTAGGTCCAATTCACTATTCATTTGGAGCACGATTTAGCTTTTAAATACTAAAATTTTGTGTGACCAAATTAGAAGACCATATTTATCATACGTAAAGGCCCCACTGAGATTTAAACTCGGGTGGGATTCAGAGCCTCAGGCGGAAGCGCTCTCGGATTAACTCCACTCTCCTGAGCCTTCACTTCTCCAGCCCCTGGAAAAGGCATTGACTTCTGGAGTCGTCAGCAAAGGGCTCCCTCCTCTGCGCAGGTGAAGCCCTTGGTCGCAGCTCCGAGGCGCTTCATACCGCTCTGTAGCGTCTCTGCCAGGAATGGTTAGAGTCGCATAGGTCGTCAAGCCTCCGAGTGACCTGAGTGGAGATAATTATTCTGCATTTCTGTGATGCAGCCTTGAGGAAAAGCAGAGTTGCAAGCTCTTTTAATTTTAAAAAAGATTATGAAAATACAAACTTATGAATAAAAATGTAAACCCCCAAGGCAAGACGTAACTACGTGCCGTGACTCGGATTCGAACCGAGGTTGCTGCGGCCACAACGCAGAGTACTAACCACTATACGATCACGGCGCGCCACCCGCGAGGCAGCGCACTGCAGCTGCATTTAATATCTTTTGAAGCAGGGATGTCTACCTCGTGCTGCGGCTTTCTTTGCCTGGTTTACGTGATTCGCATAGGTTAAAATGCCGAACATTGCCTCTCCACAATCTCGAAGCCCTGACACCTGGATCTGGGTCTCAGAATTCCGTGCATGGTGCCAGTGCCAGCATCGACCCCTCCGCTGGACCACGGCACTCCCAGGTCCTGACTTGAGCGTCGCCTGCAGTCCGGGGACCGCATCCCCAGTCTCCCTCCTCTTGTCACTTCTCTTCAAAGAATCAAGCCGCCCTGCCTAGGCAGCCCCAGGGTATTTTCCTATTAGTTCTCCAACTTGTACCCTGGAATTGAGTTTTCTGCCCCCGGAATGGTGGAACCGTACGAGAAGCGGAACTGGTGAACTGGGAAAGGGCTTGAGGTTACCCTCTCCACACGCCCCCTTCCTTTTTTTTTTTTTTTTTGCTTCCCTTGCTCTCTCTCAGGAACTCTTTGGGCGACTTCCTTATTCTGAGTTTTCTGTAAATCTGAGCTCCGCCCCTCCTCGTCCGAGTATTCAGAAAAATAAATCCGAGCAGCCTCCTGGATTTCACATAATCCTCAAAGACCCCAAAAGGATAATTACTGTAACCGGTGCGAAGCAAGCGGCCAAAGTCAGCACACGGGCTTCTCTTGGTGGGGTCCAGTTACAAGAAACATGGGGTTTCGCTCTCGGTACATACTCCTCGAGGGCTCGGGAGTCTCAGAACGAAAAGCTTTTGCCAGCTCCCCTACTAATGGTCTACTCAAAGTCTCGAGAAAAAAGAATGTATCAATGCGTTGGCCGGGAATCGAACCCGGGTCAACTGCTTGGAAGGCAGCTATGCTCACCACTATACCACCAACGCATGCAGCAAACAAATTCCGGATGCTTACTTATGACTAGTTTTTCAGGTTTTGGTCTTACACTTTCTTGCAGATTTTGGGATTTATGTTGAAACTTCAACACAAAACCAAAGGATGAAGAGGAAAAGAAGGTCTTTAGGATTTCTCCTATGATCCTATTGAAAATTCCGTGGTAGTTTCTTACTATCTCAGAGGTTTAAGGAAAGTCAATTCTACTTCATTTACTGCCGTTTAAAAGGGGCCTCTGAAATCCAGTAGACGAGTTAAGGCCTTAATGCGGAAGTTAACCTCTTTATGCTGAGGAAACACTCTCAAATATGTAATGCTATGTTGCGCATCCATATCGTTACGCATTTGAGAGTGTTCCTCAACACAAATGCATAAAGATAAAGTTGCAATTGAAAAGATACATACATTTTAAAGTTTTGGATACATACTGCCAAATTGCTGTGTGTCACCAATTTGGACACATATTGCCAAATTGCTGTGTGTCACCAATTTTCTTTTCAGTGAATATTACCAAATTACATCAGTTAACTAGATATCATCATTCTTTTTATCTTTACGAAAAGGCAGCATAAAAATTTGGAGTCTCTTTTTAATTTGCATTTATTCTATTACTATTGAGGTTGATCATTTTTCATAAACTTACTAATTATTTGTATTAGTTTTGAGACCAAGTCTTATGTTTTGTCTATTTTTCCTATTGGGTAATTATATCATGTGTATATTACTGATTTATAACAGTTTTCCATTTGTTTTTTAATATTATTTATAGGATTTGCAGATGGGCAGTTTTCTGTTTTTATGTGGTCAAACCTGTCAGTTTTACCCCTTATGGTTTCTGCCTTTGCTTTTACCTTGAAAAAGTTTTCTCCAGCCCAATATTAAAATAATTATCCTCTAATTTTTAATTATTTCAGTTCTTACATTTAATTCTTTAATCCATTTAATATAAGATATGAAGTGGTAATTCCACATCTATGAGTTTATCCTAAAGCAATTATCTAAGGCTCTACACAAAGATGTATTTACACAGATACTCATCGAAGTGTTATTTGTAAAACCAAAATTTTAGGAGGGAAAAAGTGAAAGTCCAGAAATGTGATTGATCAACTCCATTTTGATGAAAAAACACGAGTTTTTTTTTTTTTAATTATATTTATATGTACATTGTTGGTGAGAGTGTAAATTGGAACGACCTCTAAGGAGGTACATTGCTACTACACTTTCACATATGCACATACCTTTTGAATCAGCATTTCAATTCTTAGACATTTATTCCACACACGTGCAAAATGACATACATAGGAGATTATTTACAGCAGCATTGTTTGTAATAGCAAAGGATTAGAATAACCTGTCATCAGTAGGAAGCCGGCTCTGTTAATTATGGGCTATCAGTACAATGGAATACTATGTGCCATAAAACAGAATGAGGAAGCTCTGTCTAATCTAGAACTATTTCCAAAATATTAAGTAAAAAAGGCAAAGTTTAGGAAAATGTGTACGGATTGCTATCACTAATGTTGGGGTGGGGGGATGGGGAGCGTTCTTAAAATGTATACATACGTACGCATATACTTGTATTTGCGTAAAATATTTACAATATAATTACAAACCTTAACACTGGCTGCCTTATTAAAAGAAAACTAGACGGTGGAGGTGAAAATTAGGTTTATCAGCTATGCTCTTTTGCATATTTGAATCCTAAAAACCTAAATATATTACCTTTCTAAAAAATTAAATAATTAAATTGAAAGAAAATATGTTGCTGAAGTACACTTCTTTCCACCGCAAAGTGTTAAAAAGATACTAACTTTAAAAATAGCTGGTAATAATCAACTATACTTCAATTTTAAAAAATTTTAAAAAGCTGCTAATGAAAAAATAGCTGAGAGTAAAACAGTATGTATACCGTTCTATTTTCTGTTTCAAAAACTGGGTAACAGATTTCTTCGATGTTAATTTCGTCTTTCGGGCATATCTGGTAAATTGCAGTCAAATGCTAGGTTTCAAGTCACTTGAAATAAATTTATTTTTCTTTCTGACCAAAAACAAACAAAAAACCCCAAAAAACTGGGTAATAGTTTTCGGTGGGTGGTAGAATTATCAGCGATTTTTTCTTTGTGCTTTTCTGCATTGCCTGTGTTTCAGCTGCGGTCTCCCATGTGGGATCTGACTGGAAAAACAAAAAGTAAGTCATCAAAGGCAGGAGAAAATTAGAAAAATATTCTTCCCTGACCGGGAATCGAACCCGGGCCGCGGCGGTGAGAGCGCCGAATCCTAACCACTAGACCACCAGGGACGATAGTGAAACGGTCCGTTAGAGAATATATGAGTCTAATTCAAGTGCGTTGCCTTTTGGCGCCTGTTATTACCTCAATTACGTAGATTTTTCGGAGTTTTGAATGCTGGACCTTATCCACGTTGACACTACTTCATCTTCGTATTTCCTTTTTGGAGCAGAAAACGCTTGAGAGAACTCCCAAGCATGGCTCCCAGAGCTGAGGAAGGATCGCGCACACACGATCAGAGTTCCCAAGACCAGGGACAAATGTCCGGAGAAAAGAACGAAAGACTGAGAAAGAGAACTCTCAACTTCATTGTAGTTGTAGTGATTTCCCGAATTGCCATCCGCAGAAAAGAAAATGTCTCCAGCTGGGCTTTGGCAGGTTAATCATGAACTTTTCCTGAAAGCCATCCTGTGAGAAACGCTAGGAGGTCCTAGTCCAGGGGCAGGTTTTGTTGTTGTTGTTGTTTGATGTTGTTTGTTTGTCTTGTTTATTTCCCATTTTGTGTGACTTTAGACCATACTCTGTTGGCCAAAACGAATATTACATTACACACAAGTGAAAATCACTCAGTCTATGGGTGCTCGGTGGTCAGCAGGATTGGGGCTTAACTCTCTCGTGGGAGACTAAGAGAAAGGCAGAGTTTGGGAGCTTCAAATTTTATAACTACGAAGAAGGAAGAGGAGGAAGGAGAAAGAAATGAAAACGGGGCTGCATACCCAGACTGAAAGAACTTTTAAAGCCATACACATAAATATATACAAATTACCTTTTATGAGACAAAAAGAAAGCAAATATGGCAAAAGGTTAACAATGAATCTAGGTGAAGAGTAATTAAATGTTCATTATTTTACACTTTCAACTTTTCAGTAGGTTTGAAATTTTTCAAAATAAAAATTTGAGAAAACCAAAAATGAAACAATCAAAAGCCTCCCCTCAGGCCTTTTTGGTCAAATCACTGCAGTGTGATTAACTCTACACGAGTTCAAATAGAAATTTTAAAAAGCAACCCTCATGCACTAACATCAGAAAAAATCTTTGATAATAAATGAAAAAGAATTAAAAATTGAATCATCAATGATGTGTACACAGCAGGGCCTGACAGAAAAACTGCGTGGTAGGATACGGGGTGTTTGTGGGATTTCTTTGTTGCTTTGTTTTGCTTTTAAAGTATCAATGTTAAAGTGTCATTTAAAGAAAATATTAGTCCTCCAGTCATCCAATCTCCACCTTCCTATATAGGTTTAAATGCCAGAAATTAGAGAGAAGACTAACCAAATGCTAGGTATTTATTTTCACAAAAAATAAGTAATCCTGTTGTCAGATGTTACCAAGGAGCCTAACAAAGCCCACTTACTTTTACTCCAGCTCTGTTCCCACTAGGCAGCTACCTGTATTCCAAGGCTGAAAAAAAAAGTGTCTAACCCTCAGAGCAAAAATTTGAGATTGTATCTGGGGTGGGTGCAAGATAATAGATTGTATTTCTCTGTGTCACAAAGGAAATCAGCCTCCTTGTTTTGGTCAGAAGTCCATTTTCATCAATTACTGTGCCACCTGCCAGTAATTTTTGGAACATGAAAAACGAGGTAGTATTGGCTCCTGGAACTAGCCACCTTTCTCAGCATCAAAGCACCAGGAGAAATTTCATCATTTGGAACAAGATTAAGCCTCCTCCTCTTCCTTGCAACACACACCTAAAGACGGATGAGGGAAGAGTGCAACTCATTCACTTCATCCCATGTTCTATTTCCTTTTTTCAAACATTTATAGATTAAGTGCCAGATTAGGTACTGAAGATACAAAAATACACTTAAAGAGCTCACAGTCTAGTAGAAAAACAAATAAACAAGTGAATAAAAGAGAACTGATTGAGGAAGAGTGCGTAGATGTACTTTTCCCTATTCTGCCTGCTAATACAACTAAAACCCTGGTCGTTGCATATAGAAAAAACACAAGAGGCTCTGAGAGATGGAAAGGAAGAGGCAGACCAACTAGGGGCTTCAAAACCCAAGGAACCTCACAGTGCTGATTCTCCTGGGTGTTCTTTTTGCCTCACATATCCCAGGCCTGCAGCTGAAGAAGCCAGCAACCTGGAAATGCCAGCAGATACAGCCAGATAAAACCAAACAAAACCAGAACACCAATAACAACAACAAAAGCCCACTCTTCCTAGCCAAAGGACCAGGAAAGAGGCAGCCCAGCAAAATAGAAAACTTTTAGATAATAACTGCTCTACTCCACCCAAATGCCACAGAATCGTGGCTCACCCCTACCTGCACCAGCAGAGGGATGGGGGGCCTAGACTTACACTCTCACCAGGCCTATAAGGAAGTGTTCCTTCCCTTCCCTGCTGGATTAGTGTCCGAGGAAACTTCACAGAGAATCAGTACTTTCACCAACACCTGGTGCTAACAAGGCCACCCCTACCCCCAGTGTCAGTGGAGGCCATGTGGGGAGTAGTAAGGTTGCCATCAGTGGAGGCCCTGTGGGGAGCTGGAACTCCTAACCTGCCCAACAGTAACGAGGAGCCCCTCTCCAGGTGTCAATGGAGACCACGTGGGGAATCCAGACTCCTATACCTGCCTGGCTATAACAAGGCACCCTGCTCCCCAATTCCTCTGCCTGATTAGTATCAGAAGAAGCCAACTAAAACAGAAAGTTTAAATAAGATTCAGAGTCCCAAATGTCCAAGCTTTAATGAAAAAGCACTAATAATATCAAGAATGAGGGAGATCTTGAACTGAAAGAAAACAGACAACACCTAGATGACAGAGACGGTAGAATTATCTGACAAAGATTTTAAAGCAGTCATTATAAAAATGTTTCAACAAGCAATTATGAACAAGCTTGAAAAGAAAAAAAAATAGAAAAAAAGACCAGCAAAGAAAAGTTCCAGCAAAGAAACAGAATCTATAAAGAACTAAATGGAAATTTCATAACTAAAATGTAAAACAAAAACAATACCTCAATGGATGGACTCAACAGCACAGTGGATGGGACAGAGGAAAATATCGGTGAACTGAAAGACAGACCAATAGAAATTACTCAGTCTGAACAACAAAGAAAACAGAATGGAAAAAGAAAGAGAAGAGAGTCACAGAGATTTGTGGGATTATAACAAAGGATCTAACATTTGTGTCATCAGATTTCCAGAAGGAGAAGAGAAAAAGAATAGGACTGAAAAAAAAAAAAGTACTAAAAGGAATAACGGCTGAAAACTTATATTTAGCAGAGGATAAATCTACAGATACAAGAAGCAGAGAAAACCCCAAAGAAGATAAACCCAAACAAATTCATGCCAAGACATTATAGTCGAATTGCTGAAAACTGAAAACAGAAAAAATATTTTGAAAGCAGTGAAAAATGACACCTTACCTGTAGGGGATAAACAATTTGAATGACAGCAAATTTCTCATGAGAGACATGGAGGCCAGAAGAAGTGGCATAAAATTTTTCAAGCACCGAAAGAAGACAGTAACCCAGGTTCCTATATCCAGTGAAAGTACCCTTTAAGAATGAAAGGGCTACAACTCAACAACAAAAAGACAAACAACTCAATTTAAAGATGAGCAAATGATTTGAAAAGAATTTCTCCAAAGAAGGTATTCATTCATTCAGCAAGTACGTGCAAAGATGCTCAGTACCATTAGTCACTAGGGAAATGCAAATCAGTAACACAGTAAGATACCACTTCACACTTTCCAGAACGGCTATAATTTTTAAAAGGGAAAATAACAAGTGTTGGTGAGGATGAGGTGAAACCGGAACCCTCATACACTGGTGGTAGGAATATAAAATGTTGCAGCTGCTGTGAAGAACAGTTTAGTGGCTCCTCAATGTGTTAAATATAGAACAAAACCAGTCATTTCACTCCTCCAAATATATCCCAGAGAACTGAAAGCAGATACCAAATACTTGCACATGCCCACCCATAGCAGCATGCTATTTACAACAGTCAAAAGGTAGAAACAACCCAAACGTCCATCAATGAGTGAATGATTAAACAAACTGTAGTGTGTGTGTATATATACTGGGATATTATTTGGACATAAGAAGGGATGAAGTACTGATATGCTACAATTTGGTTGAACCTCGAAAACATTATGCTAAATGAAATAATCCAGACATAAAAGGTCACATGTTGTATGATTCCATTTATACAAAGTGTCCAGAATGGGCCAATCCACAGAGACAGAAAGCAGATCCATAATTGCCAGAGGGTGGAGAACGACTTCCTTTGGTACAGGGCTTCCTTCTGGGGTGATGAAAACATTCTGGAACTAGACAGTGGTAATGGTTGCACAAAATTTTGAATGTACTAAATGTACACTTTAAAATGGTTAAAATCGTGAACTTTATGGTATGTGTACTTTACTACAATTTGGAAAATTAGTAAAGGGGAAATCTGAGCAAGATTTTTTTGTAAATACAGACAAAATTATTCTAAAACTTATGTGGAAAGGCAAAGGAACTAGAATAGCTAAAACACATTCTGAAAAAGAAGAATTAAATGGGAGATATCAGCTTCCCATTTTCAAGACTTATTAAAGGGCTACAGTAGTCAAGATGGTATGGTACTGCTTCGCACAACTTGTGTTTGGAATGATCCTATTGTGTAAAATAAAGGCATTTATATGTTCCAACAACAACAACAACAAAGGAGGGTATGGTACTGGCAGAAGAAAAAATATACAGATCAATGAAACAGAACAGAGAACCCAGCAGTAGACTCGTACAAATATGCCAACTCATTTTTTTTTTACAAAGGTTCAAAAGCAATTCATTGGAGAAAGAACAGCTTTTCCAATTACATTGCTGAAGAAACTGGACATCCATGGACAAACAAACAAACAAAAACCAAAAGCAAGCTAACAAACAGAACTCTCAACCTAAGTCTCACACCTTATACAAAAACTAACTCAAAGCGGATCACCAACCTAATGGGAAGTATAATACTTTTAGAAAAATCTCTTCATGATCCAGGGCTAGACAAAGATTTGATACCAAAACCATGATCAGTAAAAGGAAAAACCAATAAAGTAGACTTCATCAAAATTTACTGTTTGCTCTTCAAAAGACCTGTTATGAGGCTGAAAAGACAAGCTGCTAATTGGGATAAAATATGTGTAATTCACACACCCAACAAAGAACTGTTGTCTAGAATACATAAGAACTCTTTACTTCAACAGTATAAAAAAATTCAATGAGAAAACAGTCAAAAGACATGAAGGAACATTTCCCCAAAGAGAATAAACAGATAGCAAATAAGCACATGAAAAGATGTTCAGCATTACTAGCCATTAGGGAAATACAAATTGAAACCACAATTAGATATGACTACATACCCATTAAAATGGTTGAAATGAAAAATAATGACAACCTCAAATGCTGGTGAGAATAATGCAGAGAAACCAGATCACTCATACACTGCTTGTGGGGATGTAGAATGGTACAGCTACTCTGGAGAAGTTCATTTTTTAAAAACAGTTTAATTTTTTTAACTATGCAATTTTCACATGACCTAGCATTGCACTCCTGGACATTTATCCCAGAGAAATAAAAATTAATGTTCATACAAAATGCTGTCCACAGATGTTTACAGCAGATCTATTAACGAAGGCCAAAAATTGGAAACAAGGCAGATGTCCTTCAATAGGTGAATGATTAAACAAACTGTGATACATGGAATACTACTCAGCCATAAAAAGGAACAAACTATTGATAAACACACAACCTGGATGAATCTCCAGAGAATTATGCTGGGTGAAAAAAGCTAATCCACAAAGGTTACATACCGTAAACTGTTTATATAACATCCTTAAAATGACAAAATTATGGAAATGGCGAATGGATTAGATGTTAAGGTAGAGATGGAGATGGGAGGGAAATGAATGTGGTTGTATGAGGGATCCTTGTGATGGAAATGTCCTTTATCTTGACTGTATCAGTGCCAATATCTTGGTTGTAATATTGTGCTATAATTTTGCATGGTGTTACCATTGGGAGAAACTGGATAAAGGGTACCTGGGATCTCCCTGTATTATTTCTTACAACTGCTCAACTGCTTGTAAAGCTATAGTTCTCTATCTCTCTCTCTCTTTTTTTTTTTTTTTTTTTTTTTTGATGTGGAGAAGGTAATTAGGTTTGTTTGTTTGTTTATGTAGGTTCTGAGGATTGAACCAGCCATGCATTCTACCACCGAGCTATACCTACCTCATATAATTATCTCAAAATAAAAAGTTTAATGTATATTTATGGATAGAGTCTCAGTTTTGCAAGATGAAAAGAGTTCTGGAGATTGGTTGCACAACGATGTGAACATACTTAATACAACTGGGCTGTACACTTAAAAATGGTTAAGATAGTAAATTTTGTTATGTGTATTTTAAAAAAACAAAAAAGTTTCATTTTAAAAAGTAGGAAGATTTTGCAAACAAACAAAAACTAGAATTGATTAGGGCTAGAGAAGAGGTAGTCTCTTCCTGGGAATGGGAAAAAGTGCAATTAATTCCACCAGAGGAAGTGAAGAAGCATTAGCATGACTGCAGCACCCCAGCGAAGCCAGCATTAGAATTCCTGGCATTTAAAGTTTTACATTGGCTGGGGATGCTGAAGGCACCTGACAGGGGAGGGGAGGCAAGAATGCTAAACGCACCAGACTGGGCAGGACATTCCCACTTTGCCCCTCCCACAATGTCAGTAAGGCCCCACTAGAAGCACTGAAGTCAGCTTTACACTCAAGGTCCCTATGACACACCTCAATATGTTTTGAACCCTAATCTCTCCTTTTTTTTAATTTTATTACTTTCACTGCCTCTGCTCCATACTTACCAGTTACTCACATTCACCTTTACAATCAAGAAAATAATCCCTTTTCCAGATGTTAGAAGCTCTGCAGCTCCCGTGGAGATTAGGAACTTCTGATGGCTGGCTCCATCAAAATAATAATTTTTTTTTTAATAGTGTGCTTAATTCTTCACCTGAGGGTAAGTGGTCAGGATGTTGCACCACAAAAGAAGCATGAAACACAAAAACACTTTACAGCAACAGAATTGAGTTCTACCCAAATAGTTAACCGTGAGTTTTCGCCTCTATAAGACCTCAAGATAGAAATGAATATAAACCAAAAAAGCAAAACAAAATCCTGTTTGAGGAAAGCATCGTAGGAACTTGTTTGAAAACTCAGAGATTTTATGAAGAATGCACTAACCATTCTGTCTCCAGGCTGCTGTTCTAATCTACAGATCCTAGACTTGAGCTGTGACATTTCTAGCCTCCAGCCAGCCCTACCCACTACAGACTGAGACCCCCAATCTGAACCGACAAAAGCTAATTCTTTACTATCCATCCTGTTGCTACTGTTTGTCCTGAATTCAGTGGTTTTCGTATACTGACAGACTTGTTGGTTTGTCTCGTCTGAAGTCAAGGGGAGATTCTGTCAGCAACCATGGACCTCTCAGTTTATTCCTGGACAAGTTTTTCCTCCAAGTGCATGGCTTGTCCCTATACTTGTGACACTAAATGTGCAAAGATATCTAGTTATACCACCTCTTAAATTTTCTCTAATTGTTTAATACATTGTGCAATTTAAAAAATCTGAACATACGGCTAGCATATACTTAAGCTCAATGTTTGGTGGAATTTAAAGTAAATAAAAACAGTATAAAAACAACAAAACAAAACACAACACAAAATATAGGACATATACTGTAATGGATAGTGTTCAGCAACTTGATTTTCAGAACTGCTTGATGGCCACAGTAGACTTGCTTCAAAGGCAATGTAAAATAATCTTGGAGCTGGAAAAGAAGAATCTGCCTATGGTTCCGTTATTGCTTTGAGCTACATATTGACTGACTTTCTCAAGGTTAATTTAGCAAGTGTCTACCTTGCTCTTACCACTGTCCCCAGTAAAGGCTCCCAGACTAGGTGGTGGCTAGGATTTGGCAGTATCACAGTGAAGAATCACCTCTTGTCTATTTTAACACTCTAGTAAGAGGTATATATTTCCCCAGGAAATTATGTTAAAATGTCAAGGACACGTATTTGAGCATCTTTCTGAGGATAGGGCTCTTATTGCTTGTTAGATTTACAAAAGGAGTTTGTGATCCAAAAAAAGTTAAGAACCATTAATTTATAAACTCTCAGTCCCAAGTAATGACACTGCCAACATCCTAATAAGTTCAACAAAAGGAAACCTATCTTTTTCTGCACTGGCGGTCTTTGATTTTAGAAACATTTTATTTTGGGAACTCTCATCTTAATACAGGAAATTGCAAGCACTGCTTTCTTCACCTTTGCAGGAATTGATAAAAAAAAAAATCAAATGTGTGGATAAAGGTGGTATAAAGAATGTGTCTTTATATAGTTGCTCCAAATGGGTAAAATGGAAAAATTCCAAGCTACAAAAAAAGAATGCCTTTTTATTTCATTTAAATTTAAACTCACACTTTCAAAAACATTTGATTTACTTTTATTTTAACTTTAATTTAAATTTGAAGTAATCTGCAAAAAAAAAGCCTCACTTGTAACCAAGAAAAAATATAACAAACAACTAACCTAAAAACAGAAAATTCAAAAGCTACAGAAAAGACAAAATATATAGCAAAACGCAAGCTAATATAAATACTGTAATTGAGCATATATTTCCTTTTGGGTTTCTAAACAGTTAAAACAAAAAGAGAAAGAAAATGAGTTATATAATTCTCACTGCTTCTTAAAAGGAAATATATCAAGCTGCCCAAAAGGGCAACTTTTATTATATGGTGAATTTATCAAATAGGCCCTTATACCTATATCAACTGAATACTGTAATGGCCACCACTGGGTTTATCTGAAAAGAATTTGAAAAAGTATCTTGTTTTCTTTTTTTTTTTAATTGGCACAAAATAAAAGGCTATGAAATTACTGTCTTCTATTTTTTTTCCAGCATACTGTTAGAAGTTAGGGGTTTAATTATGTAGTTTAAATGAGTGAAACACTTTAGAATTCGGTTGAACTCCTTAGGTACATAAAAGCTGGATGCCAGGCTGTTTCTGTTCTTACACTTACTGATGGGCCCATTCTCTTAGCCAGCACTCTAATCTGAAGATCTAGGGGTTGTTTTCTCTGTTCTACTCTCGCACATCCTTGTCTAAATCTGTACTTTTTCTGTTTCCCTTGTCATACTTTAAACTCAGCCACTTTTGAACCTATAAAAGACATTATAATGCAAAGAGTATTGGCTTCTGCGTCAGGTTAATCTGGACCTGAATTAGGCAAACCTTGGGCAAGATGGTCCTCTGAGCTTCAGCTTCCTTATCTGTAAAATAGGGATAAAAATCTACCTCTCAGGGTTGTAATAAGGATTAGAAATATCATCATGCAGCTCACTCCGCATAGTATCTGGCACCAGCAGATGTTCAGCAATGCTATTATTTAAACTACTTTTAGTATCATGATTAGCCTTGTCCAAGGTAGACCTGTTTTTATTGTCTCATGACAATTCTCCCTACCCATTTCCAAGACTTCCCCCTTATTGTAAAACTACCATAATACCCTCTTGCTGCATATCTCCTGTCAGCTAACCTTGTCTGTGCTTTCAAAGATAGCTCCACCCTCAGCCCCTCAGGTGGGATTTTTTTTTACCTCAGCACAAACAGTATACAAATTATCCAGCTCATTCCACTACCTTCCCTGTTTCAGCTTCTTTACAGATTCTGAACACTGAATGAGCAAGTAGTAACTTAAAACTACAATATAAATGACGTCAAAGGGGTAAGGGAGATAGGTCTGTAAATGGAATGGGAAAGATCAAAAGACCTGAACCATGCTCCGAATCATCCTGAGTGTGCAACAAAGAGTGAGTGACTATCTTCTAGAAGAGCAGAGGAACTTTTCCTATCAAGAGCCATAGACTAAGAGAAAACAGACTAAGGCTTTATAAGAATCACGAGAGAAGTAATCTTATCTACTTCTAAAAACAGGCATTGTCAAAAGTAGTAACAGTTAGTCTCAAGAACAATATCAGAGCATCAGGAAGTCCTGTAGCTTTACCTGAGACAAGACTGACCATTTCTCATTGTTTCCATGGCCACAGTCACAGTCCTGAATGGCTGACTCTGCTTCCACTCTTCCCCTACTTCCAAAATCATTTTCTTTCGTTCGTTTGTTCTTTCTTTCCTCCTTTCTTTTTAATGGAGGTAGTGGGGATTGAATCCAGGACTTCATGCATGAGCTCTACCACTGAGGTATATACCTCCACCCACCAAAATCATTTTCTACAGAGCAGTGAGAACTACCTGATTTTTAAATTTGGATTATGATATTATCATTGTGTTTTGATTTATACTTCTGTTTTTCTCCTTCTTTCTTGTCTTCTTTTGAATAATCAAGTTTTAGCCTTATTTTGTTACTTTTCCATATTACTTTTTTTATTGAAGTATAGTTGCTGTACAAGTTACTGTTGTACAACATAGCAATTCACAATTTTTAAAGGTTATACTCCATTTATACTATTACAAAATATGGCTATTCCCCCATGTTGTACAATATGTCCTTGTAGCTTACTTTATACTTAATAGCTTATACCTCTTAATCCTCTACCCCTATGTTGCTGCTCCCCTCTTCCCTCTCCCCACTGGTAACCACTAGTTTGTTCTCTATATCTGAGTCTGCTTCTTTTTTGTTATATTCACTAGTTTGTTGTATTTCTTAGATTCCACATATAAGTGATATCATACAGTGTTTGTCTTTCTGTCTGACTTATTTCACTTAGCATAATACCCACCAAGTCAATCCATGTTGTTGCAAATTGCAAGATTTCATTCTTTTTTATGACTGAGTAGTACCCCATTATATATATTTATTTTGCTATTTTAATTCCTTTTTTTTTTCTCCTCTTGGTTTAGAAATAACACACTCTATTTTTTTGTTACTTTGGTACCTACCCCCACAATTCATAATTATTAAAGCATAAATCCAATCAAATTTGACACTCAAAAACAATATGAGAAACTAAGACAGCTTTAATCATAATTCCTCTACTGTTTTATGTGTTATTATTGTGTTTTTCACTGCCATTAAGCAGTCATTTTTAAAATACGGCAATTCTTTGTTTAGATTTAGATACATTTATCTCTTTGTTTACCATTCCCTCTCTCATCTTCATTCATTCTTCTTTGCTCAAAACCATCCTTTCTGTAGTAAATATTTTAAACAGTAACTTTATTTTTTAAAATTTGTATTTTATTTCTTTTGGTGGGGGGAGGAAATTAGGTTTACTTATTTATCTGTTGTTAGAGGAGGTACTGGGGATTGAACCCAGGACCTCATACATGCTAAGCATGCACTCTACCACTTGAACTATACCCTCCCCCCTTAAACAGTAATTTTAATTAGAATTTAGAATTTATTAGTGGTAAATTCCTTCAGGTTTTGGATCATTTGAAATGTTTTACCCATTTTTAATTCTGGAATAATATTTTAGCTGAGTGTAGAAGTCTAGGTTGACAATTATTAACTCTCAGCTTATTAGACCCACACCACAACTGTGTTTGGAACTAAATAGAGACAAGACCACTCTGCAACCACAAAAATGTCCAAACATTCCCTCTTAACATGGGTAGTTGCTACTTTTTTTGTTATTTTAACCAATTTTGTCTCCAAACCCTCTTTAATCTTTCTGCATCCTAGATAGAAATTTAGATACCCAGTCATTGAAATACTCTTTCTTTTTGACAATATTCAATCCAAAATTGGCCCTTACTATTTTAAACTCTCATTCAGAATCATCCAACAGAAGCCTCGTCTCTACAAAAGGCAAATTCTAATTTCCCCTACTGAAATGATCCCACAATTCCACTGCAGCACTCTCTCCCTTGCTGCAGCAATAAATCCAATTCTTTTTTACCTCGGAAATAGATGAGATTTGACAAGATATTGGTCAAATTTCTTCAATAATCTCAAAGAGCCCACAGATGGCTTCCTTCTTTAAAATTTTACTATGGGTATTTTCAAACATTTACCGAAAGAAAGAGACTTATATAATGAATTCCTGTATCTCCATAACCCAGTTTCAACAATTATCAATTCAAGTTTCAATCTTATTTTATCATTACCTCCACCTGGTTCTCCCTCATCTTGGATTATTTGGAAGCAAACCCCAGCTATCATATCTTTTCATCTGAAAATATTTCAAGATGTATCTCTAAAAGACAAGCACTTATTTTTTTAAAAATACCATTTATCACACCAACAACTTTAACAATAATTCCTTATAAATCATTAAGGATCCAGTAAATGTTCATCAACATTCAAGTTCCTCCAACTATCTCATAATTTCGTTTTTGTTTTCCTGAATTAGAATCCAACAAAGTTCATACTCTGCAACTGTTTGATGTCTCTTTAAATGTATTTAGTCTATAGTTTCCCTCTCCATCTTTTCTTCTTCTTCTTCTTCTTCTTTTTTTTTTTTTTTTCCAATTTATTAGTTGAAGAACCCAGGTCACTTGTTCTAAAGAGTATTCCCACAGTCTGGATTTGCATCTCTGAAGCATCACTTGATGCCTCCCACGTGTCTTGTAAATAGATAGTAAGTTCTAGACTAGTGGTTGATAAGACTCAGACTGAAGGGTTTTTTTGCAAGACTACTTCATAGGCAGAACTGGGTATTCACCTATGATCAGGAAGACACGTTTGTTTCTCCTTTTGTGATGGTTAACAGCTATTGTTATCATTGCCTAGATACATTAATTCACTACGAGTTGTAAAATGTTGATATTGTAATTATGCCATACCTTCTTCATTTATTTGCTGGAAAACTTCTATAAAGAGAAGATTTCCCCTCATCTTCAGTTCCCCCAGGAAAACTAGGATAAATGCTTGATTCTTTCCAGTTTCAAAATAATGAGTTGTTCCCATATCATTCTCCAACAATGACCAATGAGGTTTTTATTTTTAAGTATCATTGTGAAATCACAGATTTAAGCATATCTAATATGTTTAGGTCTATTGCAGATAGCATCTATTTTGACACTCAAATTGTCCCATCTTTGGCCAGTGGGAACTATTCTAGTTGCTTCTAAGCCTTTTGATACAATAGTCATAGTCTTTGAACACTTGCTTGCTTTGGACAATTCCTGTCCCATATCTGAAATCAGCCATTTCTCCAAGGAATTTTTTTAGTGCAAATGGTATTTAGATAACTCAAATTGGACACAAGGGTGTTCATTGCTACTGGCTTATTGTTTCTAGGCCTTTTCAGGATAAAGTTAGGGAATGTTTTCAGATAAAATACACCATGAGGTCTTTATAAACTTTAAGTATATGTTATATATAAAAGTGTAACTATGACTTATACTTCCAATTTAAATTCAGAATTATAGAGTTTTTACTTAATTTCATCCATCATAAATCTGTTATCTTTTTCTTCCACATCAAAAATCCTGTTTCATAAAGACTCATTTGTTTTATCCCACAATACCCCTACAATGCTTTCAGAATAACAATACCAACACTACCACCAACAATATGACCGCTTTAAAATATTTTTGCACTCCTCTTTATTCTCAGACTATATCCCACTTGGGATGCCATGGTCAAATTGCTGTGTTTTAAAGTCACTTGGATAGTTTGGTTTGGGTCATTTTACATTTTTGTAGTAAAAGCCCTTGTGATATGGTTTCACGTGGTGGAGAGAAAAGCTAAATTTTCCAGATAATATGTGTAACAAAGAGAAGAGTACTGTGTAGGCCTCCGGATTCTGAATTAAATGTGGAGTCAGTTAATGCAGATAGATGCCTTAGGGACACTATTTGAAATCAGCCTTTGTGTCAATTTCACTTGGCAAGTACTAAGAGATGAGGATGTCTGATGCCTACGGCTGCAAAAACAGGACATCACTACCTTCCACTGTCTTGAAAGGTCACAAGATTATGTTACTCCATAAACGTATCTTTCTGAATCTCTTTTTTTCCCTCAGTTTATCTCCCTAAGTTCCTCTCCTCTATGGATTGATATCCTTCAAAAAATTCTATCCCCATCCCTGCTTCACCTCTTTGCCTTTGCTAACAGCTCCTCGTTGGTACAGTGGTTAGTATCCCTGCCTGTCTCTTTGCCTTTGCTAGCCTCCTCCTCCAGCAGCTCAGGAGGTTATATTTTTGTGTGTATGTTTGGGAAGAGGAATTGCTACATAAATGAAGGGAATGAAAATGGAGAAGGCAGGGGGACAGACAGCTGCAAGGATCTGAGCTGGTAGAGTGAAATAAACCCTCATCCTAAACAACTCAGAGCTCAGATTTCTTCTCTAGACAGCTGGCTTCTTTAGTCCTTCTGAAATACTCTGCAAAGAGTGGGGAGGGGCTGTGAAATACCTCTGCTATGGACCTTATTTAAATTCAGCTACCTCCTAGATATGCTCTGTAGAAACTAAATACAGTATTCAATACAGCAGGGATGAGGGTGGTGAACAAAAGTCACACAACTGTTCACTCTAATTTTTAAAGGCCAGGAGCTCATTATTGACAATGCTGGAGGGCTGCCTGGAGTAGGCAGTGACTAGAACTATATAAGCTTGAATTGGATATCTGATTTGCTTATCATATTTCTGCCCTACCTCCCCCACTTGGCACCCTATACTCCATATTCTTTCTAATCCTCCTGCCCTCCCCAGTCCCCCTATTCCCACACCCTACCCCCACCAACCTTCCTGGAATTTTGGACTTAGCTATTTTTAAAACAGTCAACTCAGTAGCCACCTCCCTCCCCTGCTCAGCTGTCCAGCACTCCGGCCAGCCATATACTCCCCCATCCCCCCACACCAGACCTTCTCTGGTTCCCTGACCTCAGTGAGATTGCAGCCGGTCCGGGGAACTGGGGGAGACATGAAGAACGAGACGGGGGATCCCCTGGCTGGAGCTGATGGACAGAGTAGACAGTCATGGCTGGAGAATTGGATATCAGACTAATGTCTGACCTCTGGAAACAGTAAGTCAAAATGAAATTACAATTCCTTTAATAAGCTTTTGGATTGAAGTTAGACCTTCATAAAATTATGACACTTACTTGGATGTCTCTGGTGCAAAAGCTAGGATCTCTTCCCTACCAAGTTGCCCCAATCTCCATTTCTTCTTCCGTCTTATTTCCTTCTGGCTTCTGGCCATTAGAAGTTTAAACCCCCTCTCTCTCCTGAGAGTCTTAGTTCTCCTTACCTTGTTACCTCAAGACTTCTGATGAAGTCTCCTTCTCCAGGAGGAGCTGCCCACATCTCCTATTCTGTGGTTTTCTCACCAACGCGAAATTTAGCCTCAGATGATTAGTCACTGATACCCTTCTACCCTGCCCCCACTTAGCAGTGCCCTTCACATTGGACTTCCAAGGGTGGGCGCTACTCCTTGTTGTAAATGACTTCTCCCCACAACTCTGGTCCCATCATTCTATTCTCCCTTCTGCATGACTGTCTCTCAGTCATATCCTTACCCCAGGAGAGGGTAGTTTGGCAAAAGGAGATAGCCCCTCCCCAAGCCCCGTCCTCATCAAGACTGAAAACTTCTAAACTTGCAAAGTGAAGATTAATGGAAGGAGTGGTTCTGCAGTCGGGTTTGGAAAACTATAAGAACTGTTGACTCACAACAAACAAATATTGATCTGCATGCTTGGTTTGCATCCCATTATTCCACGAGAGAGAGGGATTGTAACTGCAGCTCTCTAGAGTAAATAAAAGAGACTGGTTCCCTTTTCATTTGAATATTGATGTTCTAGAGAGGGGGTGGGTCTACCACCCTAACTCCTTCTTGCTTAAAATTCTGACACAAAGGAGGAAAAGAAATGAATGACCCCTAGAGGTCTCCCCTCCTAATGGAGAGGGGCAAATAAGAGGCATGTTTCTGAAGTATTTTCAGATCCTAATTCTACTGAGGAGCGCACTGATCTATCCACATGATTCCTCTTTTTTTTTCTTTCTTTCTTTTTTTTTTTTTTTTTTTTTTTTGCCATTTCTGCTGTGTGGTAGCTCAGAATGGGGCAATACAGTGGACTCTGCCTCTCTGCCTCCCTGAGTCCACTCAACCTTTCTTCCGCCCCCACCTAGGGGTATTGCATAAGGGACCGGAAAGTGGCCACAAGAGCAGGGCACAAAGGCTTAACAGGCACTTCCAGTTTGGAGAGCCCCATTCTCCCCGAACTTCAGTCTACTTATCTTTTTCTTGATCGCACCAGATTCTCTTCACATCATTCTGAACAGTCTTCAACTCTTCTCTTTCCCCATGCCCAGCCAAATTTCTTTTTTCAGTCCCTTACAGGACGTCCGGTCAAAATTCCCTAGGTAGGAGGGTCATCAGCTGGAAAGAACCGGAGCCTGGGGGGACCTGGCGGGCTAGGTATGGGGGACCCAGGCCAGTCCCCTAGTGCCTGGTCCCCCCATGGCAATCCCCCAACTCTAAGCACTCTCACTCTCCTGCTGCTCCTCTGTGGACATGGTAAGGAAGGGTTAGGGAAGGGTTTGGGGAATCTAGAGGGTAGACTGTTATGTAGGGGTGGCATGCCAGCATGTGTGAGTGAGAAGAGGTGGGTGCAGAGGCGCCGCAGTCACTTGCCCCACTCTCAGATGGGTGTATTTTATGTCCCACCCGGCTTGGGAAGGGCGCTGGGAAGCCCCGGTCAACAAGCAGGAGAGATATAGCAGGGCTTGCACGTTTTCAGCAAGACTGAACGCGAACAGGGCTCGGAGGCTGGGGGCTGGGGGCCGGGGAGGGCTCTCAGCTGGGTTTTAGGAACGGCTGCATTCCCTGATGGGATCTGGGAGAGTCATGATAGAGCAGGGACCTGGGGACCATCTCACAATCCTGTCTCCCTTCCGTCCTCAGCTCATTCTCAATGCAAGATCCTCCGCTGCAATGCTGAGTATGTATCGTCCACCCTGAGCCTTAGAGGTGGGGGTTCGCCTGGAGCCTTCCGAGGAGGAGGAGGAGGAGGAGGAGGAGGAGGAGGAGGAGGAGGAGGAGGAGGAGGAGGAGGAGGAGGAGGAGGCGGAGGAGGAGGCGGAGGAGGAGGAGGAGGAGGAGGAGGAGGAGGAGGAGGAGGCCGGGGTGGAGGGGTGGGCTCCAGCGGCCTCTGTCGAGCCCTCCGCTCCTACGCACTCTGCACTCGGCGCACGGCCCGCACCTGCCGCGGGGACCTTGCCTTCCACTCTGCGGTGCACGGCATCGAAGACCTGATGATCCAGCACAACTGCTCCCGCCAGGGCCCCACCGCCCCTCCCCCGCCCCGAGGCCCCGCCCTGCCGGGCGCCGGCCCGGTCAGGTCCTCTGGCCCTCCAGCCCCTGACCCCTGTGACTATGAAGGCCGGTTTTCCCGGCTGCACGGTCGGCCCCCAGGCTTCCTGCACTGCGCCTCCTTCGGGGACCCCCACGTGCGCAGCTTCCACCACCACTTTCACACGTGTCGTGTCCAAGGAGCCTGGCCCTTGCTGGATAATGACTTTCTTTTTGTCCAGGCCACCAGCTCCCCCGTGGCATCGGGGGCCAACGCCACCACCACCCGGAAGGTCAGGGACTCAGCTGCTCCTCCAGACCCTCTCATGGTCACCCCCGGGTACCTCTCCCATGCCATTCCCACTGTTTCATAGCAATGCTCCCTATTCCCTTTCCTCCTCGACTACTTCCACATCTTGAATCACTCCCTCCCACCCAACACTTGCTCCAGTAAATCACTTCCCCTCGGTGGGAATTTTGCTCCAAAGCAGAAAACACTGAAGAGGAAGTTGGGGAGAGGGAAGCTGAGCCCTGGGTTGAGGAGTTACAGAAGGGGAGCTTCTTCTCCTGTGGGAGTCTCTGAAATTGAGACCAAAAAGGAGAGAGGGGTGGAGCAGGGTTGAGGCAATACTGGAACATAAAGAAGGGATCGAATTGTGAGGACCATGACAAGCCTTGCATCTCTGCTGGGATCAGATCCCTGCATAGGTAATGAGGCCTGATAAGTGGAGGGGGATGCACAGCGCCCCAAATAAGCTGTTTTCCCTCTTGCCCTCACAGCTCACCATTATATTTAAGAACATGCAGGAATGCATCGATCAGAAGGTCTACCAGGCTGAGGTGGACAATCTTCCTGCAGCCTTTGAAGATGGATCTATCAACGGAGGTGACAGACCTGGGGGCTCAAGTTTATCCATTCGAACTGCTAACCCTGGGAGCCATGTGGAGATCCAAGCTGCCTATATTGGCACAACTATAATCATTCGGCAGACAGCTAAGCAGCTCTCCTTCTCCATCAGAGTAGCTGAGGATGTGGCCAGGGCCTTCTCAGCTGAGCAGGACCTGCAGCTCTGTGTTGGGGGATGCCCTCCAAGCCAGCGACTTTCTCGTTCAGAGCGCAGTCGTCGGGGAGCTATCACCATTGATACCGCCAGACAGCTGTGCAAGGAAGGGCTACCAGTTGAAGACGTTTACTTCCATTCCTGTGTCTTTGATGTTTTAATCTCTGGTGACCCCAACTTTACTGTGGCAGCTCAGGCAGCTCTGGAGGACGCCCGAGCCTTCCTGCCAGACTTGGAAAAATTGCATCTCTTCCCCTCAGATGCGGGGGTTCCTCTTTTCTCAGCAACCCTCCTAGCCCCACTCCTTTCTGGGCTCTTTGTTCTGTGGCTTTGCACTCAATAACTAGGCTAGCAATCCTGTGACTGGCTTAGAAATGATTTGGGGATAGAGATTGACAAGGAAGAACATAAAGAATCACTGAAGGAAACAGTGGGGGACTAGAAGACACATGAAACAATGACATTTATCTGGAGTAAGGTAAGGCTGCAGTTCAGGCTTGAAATGATCACAGAATAAGGATTCTGGGCAAGGTTTCTGCATTCCAGACCTCTGTAGGGGTTCTTCACCAATTTTCCCAGTCTTGTTTATAATAAGCAAATTGTTCCAGTCCATCTACTCCTGAGATCACCCCTACAAGCTTAGAGGTTATAAGGGTCCTGATGATCAGTAGAAAAATTAAGGGTTGAGACTTTCAACAGGGAAGAACTGAAAGAGAAAGACATGATCATAACCCATCAGAAACTCAAAATCTAATATTTTCTCTTGGAAGATGGAAAGAAGAGGAAATGACAGGGGCAAGAGTCTGTTTGATAAGCTTATGTGGGTAAGATGTGTTCTGCTTTCTTGGTTCACAAATGAAGCAGGGGTTGTCCGGACCTTTGGGGAAGGGAATCTCTGTCTTTGGAGAGTGCCACAGACAGGAAGGAAGCTATCATCCCCACCCCTAATTAATTTGTTATTAAAGCTATAAATTATCCACATCCTCCTCTGTTGCCTGCATTGAATCTCTTTACAGACACTTGAAATGGAATAAAGGCAAGGTGTTCACTCCACTGAAACAGAGCTCAGAAGTATCAGACATTGCTTCTGCACTCAGGAAGTTTACAGGCTATTAGGGAGACAAAAACGGTTTCATATGAAGGAGTGATGAGTGTGTAATTATTCACTAAATTCTGTGGCACTATGAACTCAAATGGGAAGATGATTGATGCGAACTCAAGAAATAATTGGTAATAAGAGGTAATAGAGGACATGGGATTTGAAGTGATCTTTGAAGACTGGGTAGGAATTGAATTAAGGACCTTCCAGGCAATGGAAGCCATGTGGAACTATGCATAGATTCATGATTCAGTGAGGAAACCAGCAAAACTCAAATGAAGTAGACAAGAAATAATGAGACAGACGGGTAGACGGGCAGAGGCCGGATTATAAAGTGCCTTGAAAGAGGGGCCAAGGAGTTTAAATTCAATTAATAGCTAACATTATCAAGAGCTTATAACCTGCCAGCCCATGTTCTAAACACTTTTAAATTATTAATTCACTTAATCCTCACAACTCTTTAAAGAAGGTCAGATTATCTCTATTTTTAGATAAGGAAACTGAGGTACAGGATGATTAAGCCACTTGCCCACAGTCACACAGCTAATAAACGGGAGAGCCAGAAACTGAACCCAGGCAGTGGGGCTCCAGGGCCTGGGCCCTTACCCACGGCACTGTACTGTCCGGGGAGCAGCCACTGAAGATTTTGGTTGCGGAGCCGCGCAGGGAAGGGGAGTTGCATGCAGTGGCCGCCACCACAAAAGCTACTTTCTTCTTCTGTCACATGGAACCCAAAAGACAGAGCTGAGGAAAGAGGGGGAAAGGCCCCAAATTAAAGGGATCTAGCTGGTCGAAGAGAAGACTGAAAACAGAAGCTGTTCTAGCCCAAGATGTTTTAAAGTAATAGTGCTCCTCGGAACTAAACTATGAAGAGGGTAACATTAACATTCAGCATCTTCCCTGTTTCTGGTGTCAGTCTCCCCTTCAGGCACTCCATTCCCTGGGGCCTGCCCCCACCCTCCGATACATTTGTGCATTTACCCTATCTCCTCCCTCTCCTCTCGGTCTCACCCACCTGACTATACTCCTCCAGAACACATACAGGCACCGGCCAGGGCTTACCAGACAGGATGTCCTGTCTGGTCTGCTATTTCAAATTTCTTTTGCAATTCTTTATCCCCTATTCCTGCCTTTCCACTTTCTCCAAGGACCCCAGCCACTCTGCCATTCCCTCAAAGCACAGTCTCTGTACTTTATAAAAATGACCTTTAGCTAATCTAGAAAACAAGCTGTTCTAATGGAAGAAAATGGGAGGAAGCATACCCATTGCTGTCTTCACTTACAGATAACTTAGGCATTTCAATTCAAAACATCTTTTTTAGAAACTGCTCCTTATATGGGTTCTCTCAGCTCAAAAGAGCATGTACCTTTATGCCTCAGGTGGGAATTTCAAGTAACTTAAGAAGAATTTCATAGCCAGTTGGTGAGTAGATTCTTTTATGGCACCTGTCATGTAACACTGCTTCCTTTGCCCTAACTTAGGGTTAACCCTATTACTAATGGACTATTTAAAAATGGGTAACTCAAAATAAACACACGAAAAGATGCCCAACATAATTATTCATTATGGAAATGCAAATCAAATTAAAACCACAATGAGAAAACACAACACACCCACAAGGATAGCTAAAATTAAAAAGACTGACAAAAAAAAAAAAGATTGACCATATTAAGTAAGTGTTGGCAAATTGTGAAGCTCTCACATGCTACTGGTGGGAATGCAAAATAGTACAACTGCTTTGTAAAATGGTTTGGCAGTTTCTTTAAAAGTTAAGTATACCCTTAGCATACAATCGAAACAGTCTACCTCTAAGTACTGAGCCAAGAGAAATGATAATGTGTCTGCACCAAGACTTGCATACAAATGTTCGTAACAGTTTTGTCCATAATAACCCAAAATTGAAAACTGGAAACAACCCAATGTCCATCAACAGGTGAATGGATACATGAATTGTGGCAAATTCATACAACAGAATAGGCAGAAGAAGAGGATGACAGGGCAAAGGGAGAGGACATTTAACTATTTTAAACCCTCTCTTCTACCCTTAACACAAGGACCTTATTCCTTCCTCCAGCTTGTCATTCGCAAGGTCAGAGACCATAGAAAGGACATTTTCTGGTTTAAAAACACCAACTCTGTGCCTCGTAGTTTTGTCTTTCCACTCCACCAATAGTCAGCAAGGTGGCGCTGGTGACCAAAAAGAATTACTCAGTGGAGGTGGGGCAAGTCTCCAGAAAAAAAGAAAATTAATTTCTTTGATTATCTGATATGTTGACCATTTGAGAGAAAACATTAGTAAGAACTTAACAGAACTGTCATTTCAGAAATAAGCTGAAGACAGGTGCATAATAAATTACTTAATTATAATTTCACAACAAAGGGTTGTTTGAACATGAAACAATCAAAATACACTGCTTGGCTCCACAATTGATGTTATTTACACAGTAATAATCATGTCAGCACTGACTACTGATATGACTACTGATATGGCCAAAATTGTGATGATAACTCTATTGGGAGGATAAGGTAAGAGGGAAGGGAAGGTAGGGATACAATGTGATATAAGATGCTTAATATCCGACTTACTGTCTAATATTTCTACATTAAGAAATAAAAGGAGAAATATATAATTTACAAATATGAAGTAAACATCAGATGAGAAAGCTGAAATAATTGGAAGAGATTATCTCAGTAGAGGGAACTGATGACTGCTGTTTTTGTGTGTGTAAGCTTTAAATATTGTGTGATTTTAACTATATTTTGTTACATTATTTTGATTTTAAAAAGAGATGACATTTCCACTTTGGCCAGTCTTCAGCCTTTCCCCTTAACTTCTTATACTTATGGCCACCTTAACCCATTTCCCAGATCCACCCAACCTCCTCCTTATCCACTTCACCCCACCGGGTGTTCTTCATGGAAGGTTCCTTCCCACATTTCTTCTCAAGGGAGCAGAGATAATTTCCACAGTCCAGTAATTACAGTTCTCAAAATCAGTGCCAAGAAGCTGCACCAACACTAAGAAAGGGAAAGAACATTAGAAAATAAAATTGAAATTCTCCAATTTTTCTGCCTACTCCCAAACCAAATTTACTATGTAAATAAGTTACATAGGTTTCCTGAGATAAAAATCTGTGTGTGAATGGAGGGTGGGCTTTGAGAAAGTGAAAGAGAAGTCAGGAAAGATAACAGGGTTCTGCCTCCACTGCAGGGCTATTTTGGAATCATTCTTTGCTACTGATTCAAAGAATATATATATATATATATATATATATATATATATATATATACACACACACATATTTTTAATTTAAGTACAGTCAGTTTACAATGTGTCAGTTTCTGGTGTATGGCATAATGTTTCAGTCATACATACACATACATATATTCCTTTTCATATTCTTTTTCATTATAGGTTACTACAAGATATTGAATATAGTTCCCTGTGCTATACAGTAGAAACTTACTGCTTACCTATTTTATATACATTAGTTAATATTTGCAAATCCCAAACTCCTAATTTATCCATTCCCAACCCCCTTCCCTGTAACCATAAGATTATTTACTATGTCTGTGAGTCTGTTTGTTTTATATATAAGTTCATTTGTGTCTTTTTTTAAGATTCCACATATAAGTGATATCATATGGTATTTTTCTTTCTCTTTCTGGTTTACTTCACTTAGAATGACGATCTCCAAGTCCATCCATGTTGCTGCATGCTTTTTTATGGCTGAGTAGTATTCCATTGTATATATATACACCACAGCTTCTTATCCCAGTCATCTGTTGATGGACATTTAGGTTGTTTCCATGTTCAAAGAACTATTATTTTTAATATCAAGGGTTTTGTATAATAGGCCTTTGATACAGTACTTTTATTCTATTTCTACCTCTCAGGAACTGGTTAAGTCAGATTTTTAAAAAATTAATGTCTCTTCATCCTGCCCTCCACCCCACCTCATCCCAGCAAAAAACTGAAAGGTCCTTTGCTGAAACTATAATACCTGAAACAGAAAGGGTCTGCCATGGTTTAATTTTCTCTTTATGGAGGTCACTACATGTACCACAACCAAGCCTACAGACTGGGGATGATGTACCATCAGTGCTGGAGAAGAGACCAAGGCCAAAAGGATGAGCCATGGGATGGGCTAGATATGCTACACGTTAGCTACTCAGGCTAAAATAATCCTACGGATTGACTTTGTCCCTTCTTTACACTTTTTGAAGCATCTAGTCTATGCCAGGCCACAAGGCAACATGGTTTCTACCTTTGGGGAGCTCAGTTTAGTGTCAAGGAACAGACAGATAAACAGATAAATTATCAATATTCATACTATATAAAAGTATGTCCAGCATGGCGTTAGGAATACAAAGAATGTGACAATTAAATCTGCTTGTAGAAATCAGAGAAATCTTTACAAAGGAGACGACATTTTTTTAAGGATCAGAGATGGTTTTGTGGAAAGATCTTTGAAGCATAAATCAGATGAATTTTGTCCTAGTTGTGAGAACTTAGGCAAGTCACCTGAGCTCTCTGAATCACAATACTCCTTTCTATAAAATTTCCGCCTGCCTGTCTAGTGAGAATCAAATGTTTGTGCAATTGTTTTATAATGCACATGTATATTTAGCTCTGTGCACACTTATAAAATGCTATTAACAAGGAAAGTATTGTTAAATGTCAGTCTGGATAAAAAACAGAACACTGTCTTCATGTGTAATTTCTTCCTCTCAGTTATGACCACCATATTCCTTCCTCTGCTCCTTCTTCTTGTGATCAAAGAATCATCTTTTTCCCTGAGGGGACTGGTCGGGATCAAGTTTCAGGTCTCAGAAAAGCTTCCCTGTGTTTAAGACAATTCTTGGACTAAGGATCTCAACAGTACTTCAATTTACCCACAGGGTGGCAGGGCTGAGCCAACTGGATTTCTGAATTGTGTTAAGAAAGAATTTCTCAGAAAAGGGGAAGCTGGGTTAAGCACAAAATGTCCCATCTCTCTCATGGTTATAAATATCAACACAGTCCAAATTTCCCTCATAAAAAAACAAACCGCCACCTCTCACCGCCTCACCACCCTTGCTCTCATCCATAACTGGGCCATAGGCTTTGAGAAGGGACTGGTTATATGTTACATTATAGCAGAAGGAGCTAAGGTTGAAGTTTAAAGTCTAACACTAGTAAGAAACAATACGAGGAAGACACCCGAGCCCTCCTGGCATTGCTTCTGTCTCCTGTGTGGAATCGAAATTCTTGGCTATGTTTTTTTTTTTCAAAAATCTTTCAAAATAAACTTTAAAAAAAAAAGATATAATACTAGTTCTGAATTAGTGACATATTCTTCTCCAGAAACATATTCCAATCTACCAATTCAATTTATATTTAATAACCTATTTTCTCTACAAAATGTACTCTACAAAATGTACGCTACGAAGGATTCAAAGATTAAAAAGGACACAATTCTTGCTCTCTAGGAATTCATTACATAGGCGAGAAAAGGAAATTTACAAGTAAGTTCCATGTGAGAACCATAAACATGCAATGGAGTATTCAGAAGAAAATGAAATCCTGTTTGGTTGCAAGGTAAGAGATGAGGGGATTAGGAATCAAGAAAGCTTTCATAGCAGAAAAGACACTTGGCTGTCTACTGAAGAGTGGGAAGGATTTCAAAATGCAGAGTTGGGGAGGACAGTCAGGCATTCCAGACAGAGACAAAAGCTAAGCAAAGGCAGAGAAGTACGCATCACGGGAACACTGAGTACTCAGGCTTGGCGGAGGTGTAGGGTACATATTTGAGGACACAGTGGGAAACAAGACTGGAAAGTTTGGCTTCAATATGTGACGGTGTTAAATGCTACGTGGAAGCACTTGAATTTGATTCAGTAAGCAATGGGTTTGGGAACATCATGGGAACAGACAGAACTTAATTGTGTTAGATTATTCTAGTTGTGGTCTATAGATTATAGCAGAAAGATCAGTTAAAAGCTATTAAAATAATCTAGGCAAAAGTAACAGGGACATGAACCAGAGTGGTGGCAGTGGAATAATAAGAGATTCTAGAAACACTGGAAAGATGGCCTCCACAGAATCTAGCAATTGATTGGATGTGGGGAATGTCAGAAAGGAGGAACGGAAAGGCATTTCCTGGATTTTATGCCTTGAAAGTGAGGGAATATATAATGGTCCTATTAAAAGAAACAAGGAGAACTGAGTTTGACCTCAGGGGGAAAGTTCTGAACTCCACCCTGGACAAGTTGAATCTGAGATGCCAGCTGGAGCTCTGGAGACAGGCTGGAGATTTTCCACAAATGATGTGCAGACAGGCAAACTGAACAGCAAAGCTTAAAGAAAGAAAAGGAGAGAGCCAAGGACAAGCCCCTGAGAAAAGCTTTCAGGGGGTAGAGAAAAACGCAGCAAGGGAGAACAGGATAAAGTCCAAAAGTCAAGATAGATATTTATATTTTAAGAAGATGGCAGTTTTCAAATTATACAGGAGTCAAGGGAAATAAGGCTTAAAACACCACTCTGGATTCCTCTGGAAACCTTAAAGGAAACTATTTCAGTGATAGTAGAAGCCAGACTACAAAGGGGCGAGTTTAGTCGAAAGAAAAAGTTGGTATTTCTTATCGTTTTAAGAAATTTCACAGTAAAGGAAACATATGGGGTGATAGCATGAGAAGGGAAATAAATTTTTTATATAGTAAAGCAACTTTAAGAAATATCTTACATATGTGGAATCTAGAAAAAGAAAAGAAAAAAAGGACACTGAACTTACCTACAAAACAGAAAGACTTGTAGACAGAGTAAACAATCTTATGGTTACCAGGGGAAAGGGGTGGGAATAGATAAATTTGGGAGTTTGAGATTTACAAATGTTAGCACTATATATAAAAATAGATTTAAAAAATTTTTTCTGCTGTATAGCACAGGAACTATGTTCAATATCTTATAATAACCTTTAATGAAAAAGAATATGAAAACGAATATATGTATATATGTGCATGACTAGGACATTGTACACCAGAAACTGACACGTTGTAACTGATGGTACTTCAATAAAATAAGTAATTTTTGTAAAAGAAATATCTTAAATGAGTCTACAATAATTCTGAACAAATTAATTTTCCTCCTCTCCCCATCTTTCTAAAGTTGCCCTCTAAATTGGGCAACTCCTGGAACTCCATTCTTTCTTCAACATAGTAGAAAAATAGACCCCAACAAACATGAAACATGGGCTTCCTGATGAGGTTCTTTTTAAAATTGAGGTATAATTGACATACAACATTATATTAGTTTTAAGTGTACCATATGATTCAATATTTGAATATATTGAGAAATGATCACCACAATAAGTCCAGTTAACAACTGCTACCATTTATAGTTACAGATTTTTTTTCTTGTGATGAGAAGTTTTAAAATCTACTCTCTTAGTAACTTTCATGTATGCAGTATAGTATTTTTAACTATAGCCACCATGCTGTACATGACATTCCCATGACTTCTTTATTTTACATCTGGAAGTTTTGTACATTTTGACTCCTTTCACCCGTTTTGTCCACCCCTTACTCCTGGCACTTACCAATCTGTTCAGATGAACTATTTTTAGCAATTAAAGCTAAACTAAAAAAAAAGAACTCTCACAAAGCAAACCAGAGACAAGGAACTCTAGATGAAGTATTAAGAATTTTGGGTTTGGAAAGTGGCTGCACCAGTTACTAGCTGCATGTCCTAGAGAAAGTCACTTAACTAAAATAAGAGAATACATTTTTTTAAAAGACTACTAGAATCCCCTTCAACTCTAAAATTTTATGAGTCTTGCTCTGAATCCTTTACAATGAAGATCGAACAAGATACCAAATGTTAAAGCATTGAGTGGCATGACAATATATTAGAAATAGTATGTACTTTAGATCAGACAGACCTGGGTTCAAGATCTTGCTCTATTTACAAAATCTGTGACTGCAGGCAAATTACTTAACCCTCTGAGCCTGACTTAACCAACCCAACCCTGAGTCACAGGGTTATTGTGAGAATTAAACGAATTAATTTAACCTTAAATCCTTTCTGGAACAAGATGACAGATGAATCTATAAATAAAATACTATTGAGATAATTATGTAAAGGACCTGTGTAAGTGTTCGATAAATAGCAAAAAAGTCACTTTGAACTCTAAGTTCTTATTTATCCGTGACTTGGAGGCATACACAAAGTTGGTCAGTCTCAAATTCCACACTGCCTTTCAGACCTTTATTTTTCTCTAAAATCATATTCCCTGGGGAAAAATGGAACCTGGTGACAAGAGTAAAGGGGAAGTTTACAGAGTGGTGATGACAGTAATGATTAAAAGGACAAAGAAAGGGGTTATTAGGAACCTTGAGTCCTTGGCGTCCTAAACGCTCCGCAGGCCAGAGGTCTGCCGCTAGCTCCCTGTCTCTGACCGGCAACAGTGCTGAAGGCACTTCCCTCCCTGAAAGCTCTGGCTTTACTCAACCACCTCCAGTAAAGCAAACAACAGTCACCACTGGGTTTCCCATTGCCACTGGGATTGAAGACGGTGGAGAAGAGCAGATAAAGGCAATCTAACTTACAAGGCTCCTGGACTTCGCCCTCTGCTATTTCTACTGGACCTGCCCTCTTTCTCCCCTGCACTCCACGGGCGTTTGTGCTGTGTTTTCAGGACAACGGCTTACAAGACTTTTTTCTTCCTTTGACCCAAGAACTGAGCAAGAAGAATCAGAAGGCCCATTTTTATCAGAATACCAGGCTATAAGGTGAAAGGTTGTAAACAACTCTGTCCAGGAGGACTCCATTTCAGAACATGCCTTGGCTACAGGCCCGGTAGGCAGCTGCTGCTGCTGCCAAAGGGAAATCATTTTTTGGCATTTAAGGGAACCCAGGCGTAGCACAGAGCAAACAAGTGGTCTGCACCAAGTTTTGCAAAATGGGAAAGGAAGAAGAAACTAGAGCCCAAGAGAGGAACTTAGAGCAAGAGAGAACTGCACTAATAATTTTTAAAACTCAAAAAGTCAGTACTTCATAGGTGCCCAAGTAACTATCAGCATTCTGTTTTCTCTAAGATGTCCCAAATCATCACCACCCTGATCTATTGTACTCACCTCTTCTTCCAGTCCCTCAAAACCTAGGTAGTTACATGTTACACACTGTTTCACAATACTGACTCATGTATTTTTGATAAACATTTTGTTATTTCATATTTATGTACATTTTCATACCTATCAAACAAAAAGTTCTCCCATTCTCCCAGAAGCCACAAATGGAATTTTAAAAATGACTTTAGTGAGAGCCCCACCTTTCCTGCTCTAGATATTTCAATCAGTATTGTTGACCAACTGAAAACAATTCAAGACTTATTGGTTAACTTTCTTGAACAGGGTGCCACCTCAAACCTACGCATGGTAAGGATCAAAATGTTCCCTCATTTGTTCCTGGAGGTTAGGGGTGTGTGTGTGTGTGTGTGTGTGTGTGAAAGTGCAATGAACAGGCTTCTTCTTGCTGAGAGGGTAGGATTTCTGTATAACTAATGCTTCTTATTTACTTCCCCATCTCAATCTTGGGAACATTGTCTTCTTCTTTCCAGCACAAGAAATGAGGTAACAATCTCCAGCACAGACACGGGAGGGGCTCAGGAATCAATGAAAAGGGAGAAGAATCCCTGTATCTCTGCACACAAGTTTTTCTTACTGCATTTAAGAAGAATTTCTCAGGAGCCAGCTGCTAAGGCATCTCATGGCTAGCTAAGGAAAAACCCATCTGACAGGGAGCCAAATGACAGCACAGGACGAGGAGTCAGGGTCTCTTTTAGCTTGAACTTACCGTGTGCTAGTGACTTTCCTGTCTTTACCAATTTCTAAACAGCTTAGGTAAAACACACACACACACACACACACACACACACACACACACACACACCAACTTTTCACAGACAGCGAAGTGCTCCCTTCAGACAGGAACACGGCCATCTTTCCACTGACACTGGTTACAAAGTAACTCTCCTGCTTACAACTAACTTAAAGGCTGTGAGGAGTGTGCGCAGCAGATTTAGGGATGTATCTTTGATTTAGTTAAGTTGGAGCGGGGCCGAAGACTAGAAAGAGTCCAAGTAGCTCAGGAAAAAAGGGAAGAGTGAAGCATGCCTCTTTTTCCCCCTTTCCTGGAGAAGCCGGGAGGGAGCGAGACTCAGAGCCAAAAGAACACACTTTATTGAAGAGGTAATGAGGTAACTCGGGCAACATGAACAGAGTGTTCCCCAGCTTTGCAGGTAGGGACTGATCTCTTCAGACGAAGGGGATAAGCAACAGGATGTGGACGCGCCCTCACTATTTCCGCTCCAGAGGACCGAGAACAGCGCGGAGGGCTCAGGGGCTGAGGGACCGCGCGGCCCCGCACGCAGCCCCGCATGCGGCCCCGGCCCCGGGGGCTAGAAAGGGAGGGAGGAGGCCAATCAGGCGCACGTACTCGCTTTCCAGTGCTGAAGACAGGTTAAAATTTTGTGACAAGTTCTCTTTTCCTTCACACACAGCCATTTGAGGGGGTTTGTTTGTTTTTTTAAACAGAGGTCCGGGGCCAGAGGCGGACAAAGGGGAGTTGCTTGAACAGTTAACAGCAGCACTCTCCGTCCTCCGCCCCAATCCTAAAGTATTCTTGGAGCTCTGGGATTGTTTTTCACACGACTTGCAATTTGTGAGCCGGGAATAAACGGTCGCCTCTAAATTAATTGCATTGGCAAAGCCTGGCACGAAATTCCCTCATAAGCACATTTTCCTTTTACCTCCAAACACCGGTCCCAGTCCAGAAGCATCCGCACCCGCCCTCCGAAGGCCACGGGCCTCGGATAGATTTTAGGGTCGCCGAAGCCTGCCTTCCTTTGGGCGGGAGGGAAGCAGCCCCTCCGCCCCTCCGCCCCTCCGCCCCTCCGCCCCTCCGCCCCTCCGCCCCTCCGCCCACTCCTCCCAGCCCGGCAGCCGTGCACAACAACCATTTTCCCCGCCAGGAGCACACTGTGTCCACGCGCCGCTGCGACCTCGCTGATTGGTCGGGCTCTTGGTAAACAAGGAGGGTGCAGCCAATGGGAGGGCTGTGCACGAGGGGAGCACGAGCCTCGGGACTAGCGCTCGCGTGGCCCTGCCTGCCCGGGCTACTATAAAGAGCAGTTTCCGGCTCCCGGCTGAAACTATTTTTTCATCTCCTCGGGCGGTGTGTTGTTAGCCTTTCCGCGGAGACCCGGAGCTCTCCTCTGGCTGTTGGAGGCAAGAAACAAAAGAGCGAGCATATTTTTCTCTTGAAATCCCTTGCATAGCCAGCAGCTTGCGTTTTATTTTTTGACATCTTGTTAAAAATTTAGTAGAGAGTTGGAAGACTGAAATCTTAATTTATTGCGAAGAGTCTTTTGATTTGGGGTTTTGTTCCCGGTTTCTAACTCTTAAGCCAACCCAGCCCGATCATGGTGATGTTCAAGAAGATCAAGTCTTTTGAAGTGGTCTTCAACGACCCTGAAAAGGTGTACGGCAGTGGGGAGAAGGTGGCTGGCCGGGTGATAGTGGAGGTCTGTGAAGTCACTCGAGTCAAAGCTGTCAGGATCCTGGCTTGCGGAGTGGCCAAAGTCCTCTGGATGCAGGGATCCCAGCAGTGCAAACAGACCTTGGACTACCTGCGCTACGAAGACACGCTTCTCCTGGACGACCAGCCAACAGGTGAGTGACCCAGCTGTTCTTTGCCGAAGGATGAAAGCTCATTTGAGAAGAAAATTGTTAACGAATAGATGGGAGTCCATACTTAGTATTCTAAGTTTCGTGGGTTGTGCCATTTGAATTGTGTGTTGCTTCCTTATCTTTTAAAATTTTAATTTGCAAACATTCCCCCGCCCCGCTAAAAAGGGGGTGATTTGCACAGTTTCTTATGGTGCTGTGTTTTGAAGGCGATCCCGAGGGATGTTGCCTTAGCCATTTAGAGATTCTCTATGCATAAGTTGCTTATTCTTTGCTTGTTTTCCTGTTTGAGATGATGAGTAGCTTAACTGTCCTGGTTGAGCCTTTTAAGCACCTGCAGGGCTTTGCAACTTTTTGTCCAATAAAATGCATCAGAATCTCTTATTAGAAAACGTAAGGGGTGAAAATGGGATTTCTACAATAGTTTTGCATGCTGCCCAAGAATTCCTTATCACATAGATGCATTTTAAGTGTAACAAGAAACCTACTTGCTTTTCTCTCCCTTCAGGTGAGAATGAGATGGTGATCATGAGACCTGGAAACAAATATGAATACAAGTTCGGCTTTGAGCTTCCTGAAGGGTAGGTATCAGCTGAATGCACCTTGCACTTATCTCTAAGAATCTTCTCCTTTGTTCACTTGCTGTTCTTGGAGAGCATTTTTAAATTAATTGTTTCCTTTTTCTTGATACAGGCCTCTGGGAACATCTTTCAAAGGAAAATATGGGTGTGTAGACTACTGGGTGAAGGCTTTTCTTGATCGCCCCAGCCAGCCAACTCAAGAGACAAAGAAAAACTTTGAAGTGATGGATCTAGTCGATGTCAACACCCCCGATTTAATGGTGAGTTTCATTTTAAGATGCTGTCCTTCTGGGTTTCAGGGATAAGTCAAGAGTGTCTTGGGAATTAGATTGAAGCCCCTCAGGGAATCAGGTCCTAAGTGATCGAGGTGGGAGGGAAAGCTGCCTACTGTAAGTAAGTAGTGGAAAGGAAAGAGAAGCAGAGAAAAGAGCTCTAGAAATGCTCAAGACACCTTTTATTCCTCCGTTCTACGTAGGCACCTGTGTCTGCTAAAAAGGAGAAGAAAGTTTCCTGCATGTTCATTCCTGATGGCCGGGTGTCTGTCTCTGCCCGAATTGACAGAAAAGGATTCTGTGAAGGTAAAAGTCTAGTGCCTAAAATGGGAGACTGTTAAAACAGGAACTGTGGATTTGGAGGAGACAGGGACAGAAGAAAAGTCATTGACTGTACTAAGCATCCGTTTTCGTCTTTCTCATTGCTAGGTGATGAGATTTCCATACATGCTGACTTTGAGAATACATGTTCCCGCATTGTGATTCCCAAAGCTGCCATTGTAGCCCGCCACACTTACCTTGCCAATGGCCAAACCAAGGTGCTGACGCAGAAGTTGTCATCGGTCAGAGGCAATCACATTATCTCAGGAACCTGTGCATCATGGCGTGGCAAGAGCCTTCGGGTGCAGAAGATCAGGCCTTCTATCCTGGGCTGCAACATCCTTCGAGTTGAATACTCCTTACTGGTGAGTGGGTGGGGTTGGAGAGAGAAATTATTCATCTGTGAAAACAACAGTGGTGTTTTCTCCAGATCTCTAGCCTAACAAATTGCCATCTTCCTTTCCAGATCTATGTTAGCGTCCCTGGCTCCAAGAAAGTCATTCTTGACCTGCCCCTGGTAATCGGCGGCAGGTCAGGCCTCAGCAGCCGGACATCCAGCATGGCCAGCCGAACCAGCTCTGAGATGAGTTGGGTAGATCTGAACATCCCTGATACCCCAGAAGGTGAGCCAGACCTCTTGATGTCTTTTCTTCCCCTCTCACCCGCTTGGGTTTGTAAAGTTGTGACCCTCAGGCATTGTTTTTGGTCAGCTTCTTATCCCCATACCTTCTCTCTCCAGCTCCTCCTTGCTATATGGATATCATTCCTGAAGATCACCGATTGGAGAGCCCCACCACTCCTCTGCTTGATGACACAGATGGTTCTCAAGATAGCCCTATTTTTATGTATGCTCCTGAGTTCAAGTTCATGCCACCACCTACTTACACTGAGGTGAGAATTGTCATTTTACCACTACATTTGTCCTGAGCCTTCTGCGGGGAGTTGGCTTGGGGGGATTGCTGAACTGGGTGGTTCTTCTAGTTCTTACCTAAACTAAAATGCTCTTTTCTTTTCTTCCTCCCAGGTGGATCCCTGCATCCTGAACAACAATGTGCAGTGAGCACGTGGAAGAAAAGAAGCAGCTGTACTTACTTGTTTCTTTCCACCTCTCTTCCTGGACACTGACTTTTTTAGGGACTCAACGGTCTCTACAGTGGGGTAGGGGTCCACCCCAGCCTCTGGTTCTCCAGTGTAGGAGGTGATCAGCGGGCAATCTCCTGGGCCTTGAAGGGTGCGCACTTGTCCTCGGCCAGCAAGATGTTGTGATATGGGTGGTGGTGTTTTTTTTCCTGGATGGGCCTAAAGACATCTAGAAAAATTCAGGCCCATTCCATTTTCTCAGATCTTTTTAAAAATTGAGGCATTTTCAGTAGTTTTGAATCAGGGGTAGAAATGGCCTCCTGGCATCGTCTTCCCAAGGTTTTATGGAGGGGATTATAGGTTGTTACAACAATATCAGATCTTAAAACTGCCATGTGGAGCAGAGCCAATTTAGCAAACTAGGAAAATGAAAAGGAAAAAAGCCATGGTCAAAACTTTGGGAAAAGGGTGTTCTTAAAGTCATTGTTCCCCTTTGTACACTTAGAGAAAAAAGAAAAAACCTTCCATAGCTGATTTGATTTAGACTTTGGAGCGAGCTTTCCATGTGAATTAAAGGGAAGAAGCTCTAAAGTTGTCTTCGTTTAGGAAGTATTTTAATCTGGCTTAAAGCAGAAGTAACTATGCCCTACCAAAGGTCTTAAAGCCATTTTTAGAGCCTATTGCACTGTGTTCTCCTGTTGCAAACATTTTCATGTGGGAGAATGTGTGTTTCTTTTCATGTGACTCCTTGGAATTGATTCTGAGGTGATGTTCTTAGCACTTTAGTTTGTATCAAATTTGGGTGGTGTTTTTTTCCTATCTCAGATGTAAGCTAAAACTGGTCTACTATGTCTCCAGGGGTAAGCACAATGACAAAAAAAAAGTGTTGTTCATTACTTTTGAGACTTTGTCCCAGTGTACCGAATTCTGCAATTCTGACACTCTAATTGTATGAGAAGGGTTGCTGCTATCAGCCTTGCTCACTGTGACTTCTCCAAACCCAAGGAGGAACTCGAGATCAGAATGCCCCAGTACTGTGATCAGAGCATCCAGGTGTTGCCATGAGAAACTAGAGGGCAGATTTCCACACCAGCCCCCAGGGCTCCCTTCCTGCCCAGTGTTGGGAGACGGGGACGCTGACAGCCTCTCTTCCACTGCAGCCCCTAGCACTCGGCAGTCACCCTCAGCCTTAGCACTTTGTTCGCTGTCCTGTGTCAGAGCACTGAGCTCTACCCTCTTCAGAGAAAGTATGTGGGCTGAAGCTGGTTTCACTTTTTTTGTTTTTTAATTGTGTATCTTTTTGTATGACAAAGACTATATTTTGTACTTAACCAGATATATTTTTCACCCCAGATGGGAATATTCTTTGTAAAAAAATAAAATAAAAATAATTTTTTAATGGCAAAATGTTTGATTTCTTGTCTGTGAGATGGTATTGAAGAAGTTACTAGAAATAAAGGGTGCCTAAGGAGCTTCCCCCCTCCTTCACAATTCGTGTTGAAAACCCTGTAGAGAGAACATTTCCTATTGACTCCAGTGAATATAGTCCGAGTTGGGGTGGAGGGGTGAACAGGGAAGGAATTTGAGCTACATTGACTTTTTTCCAACTCAGTAAAGAATTTTAGTGTGATCTTCTGGTGGTCTAAGCTAGTCTTCTACATCTATAGCTAATCATTACCAAAGTCCTTGGAGTGCATGAGGCTTTTTGTTGTTTTTTTAAACAAGCCCTTGAAATACAGGGATGTGAAGTTTGTGAGGCGATTTGGAAGGAAGGAGTTATTACGGTTCCCTGTTTTATAATTTGGTTCTATCTTAGAGTTTCTTCCTAGTAACAAGCCTGGTTTATATGCAAGAAGCAGAAGAAAATACAGGAGTTAAGGATTGAGAGTTAACAGTGTTCATCAAATTCTTGGAAGGCAACTCCCAGCACATTTCTTATCCCAGCACATAACTGTAAATACCCAACCCCTGCCCTTAACGCCTTAGAATATGCTTTGCAGGTCCTGTTACTTGTAGAGAAAAACAATAGGCTGATGCCTCAAGTCAACCTCTAATTGAAATGATTTTTATTATTCCTAAAGGAGTGACTAAGATGAGAAACCCTGAGACGGCAGAGGTTACTTCCTAATTTCTGTCTCATTTAAACTTTGCAGACAAATCTAGTCCTGGCCCTTATTTGGGGGGTGGATTTCCACATCGTAAATCCAAACCTCAGACCCCTGTAAGTTCACAAAATCAATATAAATTGAACAGAAAGTGAGATTGAAAAGATTCTTTTCCACTTCAGTCTGTGTTTGTCTGTGTCTAACTTTCATTCTCAGTAGCTTCTTGCTCTCTCCTGGCTCTTTGTCTGTTTTTCTTTACCAAGGTGTCAATCTCTAGCTCTCTGTTCCATGGTGACTGTCACCTTCACTCTTACCTCTGCCTCCTCCTTTTCTTACCTGTTCGAGAATTTAGTGGCTCCTCCATCTTTCAAATTTGTGACCAACCAGGAAACTAGGTCAAAGTTGATGGAAAAGTTTTTCTGGGGCTTGTTTTCCAGGGGCCAGAGGGGTGGGGCAAGGACAAGAGCAAGCCAGAGGGCAGGACAAGGAGCTGGAGAGCACAGAGCACAAAAGCCTGGTTGTTTGTGTGCACAGCCTGGTACATGAGATGAGAATGGGATAGTGGGGAGAGGGCAAATAAATTACACCCAAGGTCTGATAGAGATCTGATCCTTGAAAGGCCAGAACATAAGCACCCTCTCCTGCTACCCTCACACCTCAGATCCACAGAACTCTCTATGATGATGGAAATGTTCTATATTTGTACTAACACGGTGGCCACTATCCATCACATATCTCACAAGTGAGCAGTGAGCTCTGAAATGTGATGAACTGAATTGTTATTTTTGTTTAGTTTAAATTGAATTAGGTCCATGTGACAAGTGACTATCATACTGAACAGAGCAGCAAAATCTGAGGAAGGAAGGAAGCAGCTGTAGCTGTTCACCCGGAGGAAACCCAGAGCCTCCCTCACAGTGCAGGGTTCTCCCCTGGACTTCCCTTTGCCTTCTACACACGACTTCTACTCACCCCAGGACATTTGCTGCAGATGGGCTTGCTAAGTCCTCTTCCTTGGGTGCTGACCCAGCTGCTTCTCCACTTATGAGGGTGGATATTTTGGGTCTTCCTTTCCCATGCTCTCCTCACATGTCTTTTAATTTTTAAAGAGCCATAACCTACATGCACAGCCATTAAAGAAAATTCGGTTCTTGGTATCACTTATTCATTAGGTCCAATCTGGCATAGAAAGATCTGAAAGGAGACAGAAAGAAAACTACCCAAAGAGAGACAAGAGCTACAGAAAGTAAAATTCATGAGAAAACACAAGCAGTCCCCCAACCAGGGTCTTTGGCTACCTTGATCGCCCTGAACAGACTAGAAACACAAGAAGTAGAATTGGGGTTGAGGCACTGGAAGGGAAAAGTGTGGTGAGAAGCTCTGACCAAGCACCTGGTCAACAAAAAGCAACACATCAGAGCTGACGGTTATGAAGTGAGGTGAAGGGCTGACTTTTGCCCAGTTCTTTCAGTAGCATATAGACCCCGTCCTGGTAGTTTTTTCCCTTGGACTATCTCAAGGTGACGGAATGCATAAGGTGGATAAGGAAAATATTTTATTGACCCTCCAATGGCCCAGCCCCTGTCCCAAGCATCCTGACCTCAACAGTTCTGGAAAAGAAGAAACTTGTTTCGTTCTCTGTTCTGAGCCTACATCCACCTCCATTTCCTAAGCTGGAAAACTCCCTCTTACAGATGGCTGCAGATTCAGGACTGCAGGTTCTGGCCCAGTAGGTGCGGATATAGCCTAGGAAAAGTTCAGGGAGAGAGTGTACAGTGTGGTAACCAAGCACCGGTACCCCAGAGCCAGACTATTTAAATTCAAATCCTACTTCTACTACCTAACAAGCCCTATGACCTTGGTTCACTTGGCTCTGTGCTACAGTTTGTTTATCTGTCAAATGTGAAATAATAATAGTACCCACCTCAGAAGATTGTTGTGAGGATTTTGAAAAGTATGTGTGAAGTGTTAGAACAATGGCAAGTAAGTGCTCCTTATCAAAAATAAAAGAGGAGGCATATCCATCGCCACCACTTAAAGTAGCTCATTCCCGGCATGTCCCCAAAATCGCTCTTCCTCTCTGACCCATCAGAAGTGACTCCACTCTCTCTTTGCCCCTCTTCATTCCCTTCCTGTGTTTGGAGAACGAAACATTCCGAGAAGAGGTCAGTGTGTAGAAGCTGACTCAACCTGAGTTAATTTTGAGGTGGGAGAGAGGTGGCTCACTCTGGGACTGTCACCCCCAGGCCAGGACAGGCACATGCCCACGGGACAGCTCTGGGAGCACCAGAGCTCTCCCTCTCACACTCCCAGTGGGATTCACAGGCCTCTGGAGTAACTCTGTCACCTTCTGGATATTAACTCATTGAACTTTCGTAACTTTTCAGGATACAACTCCAGGGGAAAGCTTCCCACGGTTTGGAGTGATAAACTGAGAAACAGAGAGGCTGGACATACAGTGTGACACTACAGAGGACTCGCACACTCCTCATTTGAAGGTGTTGCACCTCATTTGATTTATTTCTCTGAGGTGGACCAGATTGAGTAGCACAAAAGCCAGTAGAGGGGAGTCCCCCAGTGAGGTCCAATTTAGTTTATGTAGGCTGATCCTGTCTTGTCCTGAACTCTCCCTTGGTGTGACCCTGCTGCTCTCTCTGCTGGGCCTGTTACGTAAGGAGAAAAGAATGAACGGACTCCAAAGGCTGGGGTTTTTCTGACTACCACTTGATTGGTCATCTCCAGGCAATGGAGTGATGCGAGAAGGAAGAGGAAAGGCAGAACGTGGGGACGTAATTGTGCTTCCCACATGCCTGGAGTTCTGGGATGTCAAGCAAGCTCCATTCTCCTTCCTTGTTGGGCGATGGAGCTGCTGACCATCTCTCCAAGCCAATCAAATGGTCAGTAAACAGGTTCTTGGAAATGTCTGGCTGGGTACCCAGCGTGAATATTTTTAACCTCCTGAACAGATGGACAGAGGAAGAATTTCAGTTGCAGGGAGGGGAGGTGGGGTTCAGGGGCGTGAGAACTGTGTTTCCCTTATATGGTTCTGTGGCTAACCATCCCTCTCTCCCCACTTCACCTGTCCAAATTCTGACTTCCTCCTGCATCTATCCAGGCTCACAGCTTCGTTCCTTCCTTTGTCTCCTGTTTTCCCATTTCTCTCTATTCCTGGTCTTTCCTGCTTGTCTTACCTTCCAACTTTGAGGAACTTTTGGTTTCTATTCCAGACCCCAAGATGTTTGTAGCTCCATATCCCTGTAGTTCAGGGGAAAGGTGCTCCCCTTAGAGAAAGGTGTAGTCTCCCATTGGTACCCACAGGCTTCTCTTCAGCTCTGCCTCCCCAAGCAGTCCTGCAGGAGAGCTCCACACTCTCCTGCAGCCTCATGAACCTCACGGCCTCCAACTCTTGGGGACAGAATTTGAGACCTTGGAAGCCCAGAGTTGGGCCTCACATACCTTTGGAAAGTAGAAGAAATTGGTAGTTGGTAGAGGTCAGAGACAGCAAGCCGTGGGCCCAGAGGTGGAATCAGCTTGCAGACATTTAGAAAGTTGTACGGTTTCTTCCTAAATACTTGAATTGGTTGTAAACATTAAAAATTTAGATTTCACTAAAATCTATTGTTCCGGCTTCCCTTAAAAAGCAACCGTATTTATTAACATGGAGCCCACATTCCTTCATGGCATTGAACCCCTAGAGCTAATAAAAGGATCAGGCCGACTCCCGTCTGCCAGTTCCCACCACTCCCTATCACATTACACCACCTGCTTCACTCCTTTATACTCTTCACTTGTCTGGTGTTAGGGTTTCTCTCAGGTTGCCATCTCTGCTCTAAGTAGAGCTTCTCACATATTTCCTCTGAAGGACCCCTAAGATTAGGGAGAGTGAATTCCCCCCCTGGGATTCTGGAACAGTCCAAAGGAGCCTGCCACAAGCCAGAAATGTGTTTGAACACTTTATGTTTAAAAAGTGCAAATTTTGATTTACATTGAAGAATATATTTGTGTGGTTTTAGTATAAAAAGAATTTATCTTCCCCCATCAAATGTTAAAAGTAAAATTGACACTCTGCCTCTTTAGCTTTTTTTATTTCCTTTTTTTTTTTTTTTGCAGGGTTGGGGGAGATAACTAACTTTATTTATTTAAATGGAGGTCCTGGGGATTGAACCTAGGACCCTGGGCATACGAAACATGCACTCTACCACTGAGCTACACCCTCCTCCTTACAACTGGCACTCTGGAAGATGTGCTGTGTCGTAGTCTGTGGCTCCAAATATTTCTCACTTCATCACCCACTGATAACCTAATTTAAGTAGCACTATGCTAAAAATGTAAGGCAAGGAGAGACATGGAAAGAAAGACATGAAGAGAGAGTCAAAAAAGGAAAAGAATCTGAAAGACAAGAAGAATGAGTGTGAATGGCAGCTGTCTTCCTGGCTCTCAGCCCTCCTGACCTGGCCCCGTCCGGCTCCTGAGACGTCTGTAGACGTCCCTGATTTCTCTGGACAGGTGTCAGGGTGGTGGCTCAGGATGAAAGGCAAGTCTCAAAACAGGAGCCAAGCCAAGTAAGAGAGAGGTGAGGGGCCAAGAGCAGCCAAGTATGGTCAGACAGGAGAGACCGTCCAGCGGCCAGGAGAGAGGCTCAGAGACAGGAAGCCCAGGGCTGAGAACGGACTGGCCAGCAGTTGCCCTTTCTCTCGCTGAGCCCATCTTTGTTTCACTTCCTTTTACCAACCGCGGCCTGAGAAAAACAAGGTGAAGGAGTTACCTTGGCCTCCTCAGAGGAGGGCATTGCCTCTCCAGGATGGCTGCATCTCTGGCCAGAGCAGAGCATAGGGAGGGCGAGGACCGGGGCTTCTCTCTCTGTCCACATGGGATTCGATCTGTTCTCTCCAAGACAAGAAACACCCCAAATCTGTGTCCCCGACTTAGATGAGTTTGTTCCCCCACCCTCTTTTGGTAAAAGGCAGAGACAGGTCTAACCTCCCTCCTATTCTGGTACTGTCAATGCTGCCCTCAGTGTGACAGAGAACGTTAGAGACAGAATTGGATAGGGGACATAGCCCCCACCCTGCCCTGGTCGGGACTGGGTCTGAGGAATCCCTGCATTCCTTCCCCTGAAGCCTTGGCTCCCCAAGGCGACCACACTTAGCCTCTCAGCTCCTGCAGTCAGGGCTGGGTTGCTGTCTTCCCACCGACTCCCATTATAGCTGGAGGGAGAACTTCCCTTCCCTCCAGAGTACAAAACGGCAAACTAAGTCCTGTTGGGGATAGGGCACAAACCTTTCTGAGGGGATACTAAGAAACTGGAACTTATTTTCAGCTTTCTGGTCCCAGATGACCTTGGGGGAAAAAAATGAGCCTCAGTATAGGGGAAAAGCCAGTGAAGGGGTCACCTCTGGTCTGGCCAAATTAGCTAACTGAGCTATTCCTATCCAGCTCATTTCCCTTCTCCCTTCTCTGTCCTCTGGCCAGATACATTACATGCGGGGAGACAGAGAGGACCTGCCCTACAGGCCCCTTCCTCGGTCAGAAATTTTTTGGTGGTCTGCTTGACTTGAGTCCTGGCTGGCTGATAGTGACCTTGAACTCTGCTGCAGGGCTGTCTCCTTCTTTGCTGGTTAATGGAATTGTTGATCCTCCTGCTACTCTGGCTGAAGCAGGTTCTTGGAAAGGACTGGCTAGATGCCTGAGGTATCTTTAGCTTGCCCAGCTGAAAAAAAGGTGGGGAAATCCAGCAGACAGAATGAATTCAGCAAAAGCTGGACACATCCTGACCTTTGTTCTCAGAATCATCTGGATGCTTGCGGGTGGACCAGCATCAGCGGAAGGATTCCTAGTGGACATCCAACCCAAATTCTCCTTCACACGTGAGGAGTCTAAGGCTTGGAGACATGACTTTCCCAAGGGCACAGAGCTGCGGACTGGAGAAACTGGGACCATAAGCCAGTGCTCTGCTCAGCTGAGATGGCAGCTTTCCCTCTTGGCTTAGTTCTTAAACCTGCCTAGGCCTATAAGCCACCCTTCCTTCCTTTCAAAATTTAAACAGCAATAAAAATGAATTGAGGAAAATAATTGTCTTTTCTGCACAAAACCATGGGTGTCCTGTCCACCCAACATTTGACCCTTCAGTTTTCTTTGGTCTCCACTCTCAACCTTCTAAGCTGCAGGTTGCATCCAGGTCTCCCATTCAGCCCTCCCTCCAACTGCTTGAGTCCCTACACTTAAATTTGCAGACTCCAATCTCAAGCTTCCTCCTCCAAGGTTGGGGGGTGGGCGGGAGGACCAGGAGGTTAGGGGTGGAACATGGGATAGGGAAGGGTAAGACTCTTGCCTGAGAACCTACCCTGCCTGGGGCCAGAGCAGCCTAGGCTGTAGGCATGGGAACAGTCTGTTCCACAGGAGCAGGCCCTAGCAGGCATGTAGGAAAGGGCTGAGCCAGAACCTCGTGGGTCCTCCCTAAATGTGTGCGAGCAGGGCCTCAGCCTCTGAATGCTCGGGTGGTCCTCCCGAGTCCTGACTCCATTTACTGAGCCATAGGCTTTGGCCTCAGCCTGCCCAGTGGAACCTATGGAAAGTAGGGGAGAGGTCAGTGGAAACAGTCTAGCTCACGCCTGGAACTGCTCCGGAATCTGGGCAAGCTGCTGGGTCCCCTGCGTCTGGCTTTGTTCAGCAAGGTCACCTGCCAGGAGGGACAGGAGGCCAGATAGGAAACAGTCCAAGAATGGTCTAATCTTTCTGACACTGTGTCTTTGAGGCAGCACAGTTGATCCCAAGTGGTCACTCTAACCTTTATCCTTTCCCCTATTTCATGGGAAAAGGATGAGTGTATACAGAGGTGGGGGCAGGGATGTGTTCAGTTCTCCTCTACTGTCTCTTGTCTAGAATCTTCTTTGTTCCCACTCTTGTAAGTTCCCCATGCTGGCTTAGGTGGGATTTAGGAGGTCAGCTGTGCCCCCAGCATAGACACAGATACAGTTAACCAGATTAGGTCTGGTATGTGTGTATGTGCCGGGGAGAAAGGCAAAAGGAGATTTTTCAGGGTCTTTTATTTTTGTTTCTTGCTGATTTCTTCCTAGCCACAATCACAGACTACAGGGTGACTATGGGAAACCCCAGTGGCAGGTTCCCTGGCCCCTCCCCCTACTCCACTCACACCATACCTCAGACAACTAGAAAAGGAAACACATCAATCAGCACAAATTGCTCAATAGCTCTGGAATGTTCTATGTCTATTCCTGTTTCCTTCTCTGTTCTCTTGCCTGCTTCTGTCTTAGCACCTCCCATCTCACCCAAACCAGGCTTTTCAGGTGCTTCCCCTCAATGGAGTCACAGCACTTACTCATTCTTTACAATGGGGTCAGAAACATCTAGCATTAGATGGCCCGTCTCTACCCCTTGACGCTGTAGGGAATTCAGCTTGCCTGCCTGAATATGGTTGGGGAATTTCTTGAAGATTCTCCTGCATCCCATCTTTATGGCTTTCAAATGTTTAGTGAGGTCGCTATGACAGCATCCCAGAGATCTGTGCCTGCCTCCTTACCCAGTCCCCATTCTGGACACGCAGCTCGCCCGTGACTGTTGCATGTCAAGTGACTGGAACCAATCAGTTCATTTAGGGCTCCCCTGGAAGCCAATCAGAGCCAAGGGAAGTGACCTCACCCCAGGGAGAACTGTGTGGGCGAGAAAGCACCTCTCAGAGCTGAGTGTCCCTAAGTCACTCCCTTCCTCCCCACCCTCCTTACTTCCTGTAAAGCAAGACGGCCACCCCCTTCCCTTCCCCACAAGAAGAGAGTGAGAGAAAGGCTAACTAAATTCCAGAAAGGAAGAACCAGAAGAGAAACTGAAACTCAGTCACACAGCAGCTTTTGTGTAGAGAATAGGATGTTCAGGGGCTCCCTCTTCACAGACATACATCGAAGTGGGGCCTCCAGGGCCTGGAAGAGGGTGAGCGAGTGAGCAAGCGAGCTAAAGAAGAACCAGCACCTCCTCCCTACCCCCTCCCCGCACCTGGCTTTCTTGACTCTCCCCACAAAAATAGCTCTAATCATTCCTTGTAAACAAGGACAGGATCAAGGTCAAGTGTGGGAAAGCGAGGGCCTGTGAACACATGTGAACAGAGACAATTGTGTCCCCACTGCCTGAGGATCAGAGGCTCAGAAGCCAGCTGGTCTCTAGGGCATGGGCTGTTCTTTACAACTCACCCTGCAAAGCCCTGCAGGTGAGTTCCTGAACAGTCCTTGCAGAGCTAGACTGGGGGTCCCAGCAGTGGGTAGCAGGGAAGGGGCAAAGGACCCGAAGGCTGTAACCCCCACTGTGTGACCCTGGACTCTTAGCAGGGAAGGAGAGAAGAATGGCTCACTGGGCACCCCCTTCGTTCTCCAGCCCTCTCCCACTAAGCCTCACCTGGTCAGAGAGACAGATAAAAACATTTTATTTAAAAATATAAAACTGTCCTTACTCCTCCTAACTGCTCCCACACCATTATCTCCACAAAGAACTTTAAAAAATGGGTAGGGGCATGTGCACAGCTGTCTAAACTCAACAACTTTGGTCCTTCTTTCAACCCTCCTTTCTCCCTTGCATACAGTTCAGACACTGGTCCCTTGCCCTTTCCCCAGGATATCAGAGGTACTACAATGTCAGAGGAGAGAGGGAGGGGAAGGGTAGAAAAGAGCTATCTGCTGTCATTCTCCATTCCCATCTCCAGGGACCAAACAGGTTATCTGGACTGTGAGCAAATGGTTTGCTTGTCCACAAAACCAAATTATAGGGGACAATTACTCTCTGTATCCTAAATTTAAAAAGATATGAAGGTCCAGGGTATTGTTTAGAGTCCTTCTTCAGTATATAGCCTCATCCATATTGTCATCACTGTCACCCCCAAAGTCCTCTCCATTGTCAAAATATGACATGATGTAATCAGTTTCCTGAAATAGAAAAAGAAAGAAAGGATGGAAGGAACATGGATCAGGCAGGCGTTCAGCATTCTCCTTCCTCCCTGCGTACCAGTCCCCTTCCCTCCCCATCACACCATTCCAGGCATGGGAAGGCCTTCCAAGCTGTAGTTCACTCTTGAGAAGCGCTTGAGGACAGAGAAAGTAGAGGCCACAATCCTCTGGAGGCACTGTCCCCTCTGGCCCTCCCGCCCTCTGAAGACAGCATCCCGTGGACGGAGCTGCGATCCCCAGAGCTCAGGAGTGGAAGGGAGCGGGACTAGGAGTGAAAGGAGGCCCCTCACCTCCTCATGCTCCTCTTCGTCATATTCCTCCTCCTCCTCCTCTTCCTTCTCTTCTTCTTCTTCTTTCTCCTCATCTTCCTCTGAAGTCACTTCCTCCTCCTTCTTCTCCAGGGTCTTGTGTGAGGGTGAATAGGAAGAGAGATGCAGGTGCAGACCACAGAAGGGAAAGCTTAGGGTCAAAGGGGAGGGATGGACCAGGGCCCGGGAGGTCTCCATGCAAATCTCTTCCTTACCTCTAGTTTCTGTATTGTGTCCTCCTTATCTTCTGTGGTCTTAGGGGGCCTCTTGGGGAGTAGAATGGTGGTCCCTGGTGAGAGGATCAAAAGGTGAACCATCAGGGAACAGACTTCCTACCCCACCCTCCTGCACCCACCGTGTCACTCTGCTGCCCTCATGTGGCCACCATGGCATCCAGCAACAACACTGGGTGCAACGGGTAGGGCAGAGACCACCAGCAGCCTTGGCCCTCCAGGTGGTAAAGAAAACCTCTCTTCTCCTTCCTTTTTCCAGATACACTCACGCTCCTTCTGTAGCTTCCTTACTCGGATCTTTAGCTCTCGGGGTAGACGTCGCCAATCTAGGAAGAGCGGGAACGTAAAAGTCAGTAAGACTCTGCCTGGGGTCTCCTATGAATGGTGACTTTTAAAGGAGAGATGAGGGCCAGGGTAAGGGCGAGGAAGGTTGGGGTTGGGCCAGAGTTGCTCAGAACAAAACTGGCTTGGATGCCTCCAGAGGAGTGGGGGCTATTCAGTAGGTTTTTAGGTAGAGTCTGAAGAGTATTTTGTAGCACATCTAAGGCTCCTGATAGGGTGGAGGTGGGGACAGAGGAGGGTAAGCAGGCCGGTGTCTTATGGCCTGAGACATCTCAAGCATTTGAAAGAAGGCAAGTCAATGAAAGAGCCCATCACCTACCTGGATTCCAGTCGATGGCATTGTCAATTGGCCCTGACATCTGATATTTGTCCGAGTAACGCTCCACATCTAAGGGATCAGAGGCCAGGGTTCAAAGTTTTATTCCTTCAGTGCCCTAGAACAGGGTTGCTCCTCTGTGCCCAGTCCTCTCTGTTCCCTCACCTCAGACCCAGAGCCCAGGCGGTCAGCTTCAGTGAGGACCTTCGACACTGTCCTAACCTGCCCTTTTGCCACCCAAAGTGACAATGTTGGTTATCTCCCTTAACCTAAAGGCACGGCTCTATTAACTGGTAGTGTGGTACAGTGGAAATTATACGGGAGCGAGAAACTACGGTTTCAGTCTTCCCTCTTTCCTGCTTGTTAATGGGACGAACTCAGGCAAGTGTTTCATCTCCCTGAGCTTCAGTTTCTAGGGCTTTAGCAGGAAAACACCGGTTGTCAAAATACTGAAAAACTGTACTTCCACACCAGTTGGTAAATATCCACTACCCCAAGCCTCTCAAGTGCACCCCCTTCTCTAGCCCCTCCCGGACTCCCTGACCTCGCCCTGATCCACACACCAAAGGGGTAATAGTTTAATTAGCAGGGCTTCTCAGAGACCTCTTCCCAACCCCTTCTGATTGGCTGGTGCCTGCAATATCCAGATTGTTCAAGTTTTTATACAACCCCCCATTTACACCTGTAACATGGGCATCTTAATACTTAGCCTCCTACTGTCCAAGACTATTGCAAGATTCAAAACAAGCCATGGATACTGTAATGCATTTCAAGTGCAGGGGTAATAATTATGATCTCTCCTGTTAGGCAGTGAGCTTCCTGTGCCTCTCCTGGCCCCTCTGGGCCCCAGTGGCGCTAAGTACAGGGTACTACTCACAGAAGGCACTGAAAACATGACGCTACATTCTAACTGACCTCTCTTGGGGACAGCAGGCCGAATGAAGTAGGGGAGCTGCCTCATGGCCCCTCGTAGCTCCTGCTTCAGTGCCAGGACATATTCCCCTTCCTCTCCCGAGGGCAGAGGCACTGGGCGGAACTCCAAGGGCTAAGGAGGCAGAGGCAATGGTCAGTTCAGGGAGAAAATGCTGGAGTACAAATCTGGAAGGGTCTCTCCTCTCCCCCCAATTCAATCCAACACTCCTGCTGAGCAGAGGACCAAAGGAAAATGGGGGAAGCAACACAGCATTTTGAAAGCTGGGGAGCTGAGAGTGTAAGAAGTAAGGGTAGACACTTCCTTACCTGGAAAACATCCCATGTAAGTTGGGAGTATAGAGACAGGGAGGGGCAAGGTGAGGATGATTTTATAATGGCCCAGGAGGAACCCAGGATCACATACAGTCAGCCAGGGACATGTGGAAGTCTTGGGAAAGGAGGGCAGACACTCACAGGGAAGAGAGGAGAAGGCTGCAGGGTGGGTGGGGGCAAGGCATCCCCCTTGCCAATGCCCACAGCCTCCACGCTGAAGGTCAGCTGGCCCCGGCCGCGACCCCGGCCCCCGCCCCGGCTGGCCATGGTGGAGGGGGCCTGGGGAGTCAGAGATCCAATGAGGAAAACCTGATAAAGACAAAAGCAAAGAGAAAAAGTACAGAGGAATGAATAGGAAGCCAGGGAGGTACAAGACATTCAACCTTTTCTCCCTGAGACCTGAAAAGCCAGTTTAATTCCATAAATTTTGAGAAGGCACAGTGGCAGGCAAGATATTTCTAAAAATATAAACATGAATGAGACATGGCCCCAACAGGACCGATAATTGCAATGTGGCGTAACTGGAGCACCCTGGGATAAAGCTTCCCTATGTCCTTAAGTTAATTGTATGTTTATCACCATCTGCATATCTCCATATGACCTTTGACTTTTTTCTCTTCCTGGCTTTCCAAACCCAAACAGGCCCCAATTCAATCCAATGGAATGCAAGTTGAAAGAAATGATGTCCCAGTGGCAGGGAGCATACCTAGCTCCCAGATCTTGGCTTCTAATACCATCTTCCAACAAAAGGAACCAGGGCTTCTTGGAGAAAAGGCTGATTCTAGGGATCGGGCAGGAAATATGCAAGATGAGACTGAAGCATCTTGTAGTGCCAGAAAGTAAGGAAGTGCTCCCAAAACAACAACGACAGCACACACACTGATGGGGCTATGTCAAGGGGGCACAAGAGTCAACTGAAAGAGCGCCCAATGGCCAAAGTCGGAACAATTTGAGCAACAAAACAAAGCAGTATTGGATTATAACATCAAAGTATAAAATAAGCGTCCATGAAATCATATTGATATAAATAAACGTTTGAATAAATTAACATACAGGAGAGAAAAAAACAAACCTCTTTTGCAGAATTCCAAATAAATTACGTAGATTCCACCTAAAGAGGGAGAATGTAACTTCCCACTCCTTAAGTGTGGCCTGTGTTGAGGGAATTGTGTCCAATACAATATTGAAAAGGTGGAGGGAGTAACTTCACAGGGTAGCAAGTGGACAAGCATTACTTCAGCCAGGTGACCAAGGTCAACATCAACAACATTAGATCATATTGTTAGTGTGCACCCTTAATACGATGTGATGAAAACAGCACTTTACCTCTGTGATTCTCCTCCCCAAAACTGATAACCCCAATCTAATCAGGAGAGAAATATCAGACAAATTCCAGCGGAGAAGCACCTATACCATATCTGACCTGTACTCTTCAAAACTGTCAAGGTCATCAAAACCAAGGAATGTTCATATTTTCATTGTAAAGAAGACAGAGCTGTTCTAGTGGCAGACTTAAAAATAAAGAAAATCACTCCTTTTGTTTTCTAGTTATACAAGCGTTACGTATTTATTCTAGAAAACTTGGAAAGACATAAAGTTATAAAGAAAAATACTTATTAGTTCATGACCATGATGTAGTAGTAATCAATACTAATATTTTCATGTGTATCCTTTCAATTGCATTTTTGTATATATACACACACATGTATTTGTGCACGTGTATATATGCATGTGTGTGCAAGGCCATGATAATGTGGTTATCCTGGATGGGATCCTGAAATGGGAAAGAGCATTAGGTAAAACTGAGGAAGTCCAAATCAAGTACGGGCCTTAAATAATTATAACGTATCGATATTGGGTCATTCGTTATAACAAATGTACCATATTAGTATACGATGTTAATAAAAGCAGGAACTGGTGCCAAGGCATATGGAAACTATCTGCTCAGTTTTTCCATATATCTAAAACTGTTTTAAGAAATAAAATCCATTAATTAAAAAAAAGAAACAAACTTGAGTAGCAATTCAAAATTCAGTTTTTCAGACCTTCCTTGTTTTTTATTACCCTGATAGTTTTAAAGAGTACTGGTCAGGAATATTACAGGGTGGTCCTCTGTTGCAATGTTTTTGATGTTTTTCTCTTGATTAGACTGGGGTTGTATGTTTGGGGGAGGGGGATCACAGAGATAAAGTGTCATTTTCAACACATTATATTAAGGCTATATACTAACAACATGCTAGTTATGGAACAATAGGAGACAATACAGTACAGAATTATGATCTCTTAAATTAGTGGTTCATAATATAATTGCTCCCACAGAAAGCTAAGAAGACTGGGATGGTAAGGGGAGGTTTTAGGAATCACAAGGTCTCAAGTTAGGAACACCCTTTAGAAATCATGTATTCATTCATTCATTTATTCATTCCCCCAATATTTTTGAGCATCTACTATATGCCAGACACAATGGAGGTCATAGTGAATTCTCTGCTCTAAACATGCATCCTTCGTCTGATACATCATATTTAGTAAACTGTTATCCAGATAACAGGGTGTGAATCCCAGTTCTGTCACTTTCTAGCTACACAATCTTCAGCAATTTATTTAATAACTCTAGAACTGTTTCTTCATTTGTAAAATGGGAGTAATAATAATAATAAAACTATCTAATTCATTCAACAAACATTTACTGAGTTCTTACTATGTGCCAGGAACTGTTTCAAGTGCTAGGGATGTAGCAGTGAGCAAAAGGACAAAAAACTGCTGCACCCATGGAGTTTAAATGATGCTTACATTCTAGTGGAGTTATCAGTACACAAATATTTCAAGCCATGAGACTGGGTGAGATCCCTGAAGGAGTGGATGTGAACAAAGAAGAGATTCAAGGACTGAGGTTTGCTTAGAGTTTGCTATATTTGTAATAAATAAGATAAGGAGTTAACACTCATTATAGTAGAACTCATGAAAATCCAAATTTAAAGAAATCACCCCAAAAGAATAAATGTGCAAAGAACATGAATAGGCAATTAACAGAGAATGGCCAATGAAACCACTCTTTACCTATCAAACTGACAAATATTTAAAATATAATCAGGCTGGCATGAGTTTTTGTTTTGTTTTTTGGTTTTTTGGTTTTCTTTCATTTTTCAGTTTTATTACGTAGAATTGTTACAGTTTGACTGCACATATACAATATATTGCATGTAAATACATATACATAATATACTGTTCATATTTTTAAAATTTACATATATGTACTGTTCATCGTTTCTAAGAACGTTTAGAGCTTTAGCTCGGCATGAGTTTTTTTTTTTTTTTAGATGGACACTGTCATACCTCACTGGAAGGACTCTAAACCCAATCTTTCAGGGGAGCAATATGACCGCTTGAAGCTCCAGCCTTTTAAATGTTCATATCCTTAATCCAGTAATCCTACTTTGAAAACCTATTCTAAAGAAATCAGTTATATAGTCAGAGATATAAGTAAAAGCATGTTCATCAAAGAGCTATCCATGGTAGCTCAAATTTTAAAATAACCTAAATAGTCCAACAAAATATGAATGGTTAAAAAAATCAAATATCCATTTTAGACTATTATGTAGACATAAAAATGATTTCAAATAATACTTAAAGGCAGAAAAATGTTTACAATATAATATAAAGTGAGTGGAGCGTGACATAAAACTGTATTTGTTGTATGGCTCTATTTGTGTAATACGTACACACACACATACATACATGCAGAAAATGAATTGGGAGGACACATATTAAACAATAATTATTATCACGTAATTGTCATGAAATAGGTATTTTATACCTTTATAGATTTCCAAATTTTCTTGAATACATGTATATTACTTCTATAATCAGAAAACAAAAGGGATGGTTTTCTTTATCAAGAATGTTACCACTAGGATAGCTCTCTCTCTTTTACAATGGAAACGTAGAATGCATTTTCTTGAGCCATAGATTTCTTGCTTTATTTGTTGGATATTGATTGAAGGACAAATATCCAAAAATGGCATGACCTGCAAAGTGAGATAGGGAGTTCTCTTACTGAAGAAGTTTAAATTGAAGCTAGGATAACAATTTACTAAATATATTTTATGAGAGGAAGGATGCATGTCTATAGTAGAGGCTTCGCTATGATCCCCATCGTCTAGCATTGTGTCTGGCATACAGTAGATGCTCAATAAATATTTGCCAAAAGAAGGAAGGAAGGAAGGAAGGAATACATGATTTCTAAGGGCTGTTCCAAACTTGAGATCCTCTGATTCCTGAAGCCTCCCCTCACCATCCCAGTCCTCTTAGCTTTCTCCCTTCTCTGGACTGTGGGAACAATTATATTACAAACCACTAATTTAAGAGATCATAATTAGATGCTGTATTGCATTTTATTTTGTCTTTTATTGATTGTTCCCCAATTACATTAGGAGTTTAAATTCTTACTCCCCAATCAATTCCATTCAATTAACCTTTATTGGACACTATTATTAAGTACTAGAACCTGCCCTACAAAACTTTATAAGAATAGAAACATTAAAGATGGAGCGGGCACTAAGGGTTCTAATAGAAGTAGGCGTAAAAAGCTATCGACAGACTGGGGAACAATTAATTCTGCAAAAAAAAAAGTGGTTCAGGAAAGCTACAGGTAGGAGGTAATATTTCATCAGAGTCTTGATATATAACCGGAGCTTGTCAGCCTTTTAGGGGAATAATATTTATAGATTCAGGGGAAGCTGATGCCATAACAAAGAGTCAGAGGTACCAGAGTGATTCTTTCACTTTCTCCTTTAATATAACACCCCTATGCGCGAAAGAAAACTACGGTTCTCCAGTATACAAACAACACAGCAATGGGAGACCAGAGGAAAAGCGTAGGGAACTAGAAAGAGGCTGATCCAACAGGCTGCCGAAAAGCGTTGTCTGTGCACCCAGCAGCTTGGCCCTGGTGAACTAGCTCGGGAAGTGTGGGACGGAACCAGATCAGAGCCACCAGGTCGGAGCCAGATCAGAGCCACCAGGTCGGAGCCTTACCTGCTGCCCCTCCCCCACGCGGAGCACACGCCGCAGCCAACTTGAAATTCTCTGTCTTCCTCAAGCTGGTGGCGTTCTAGGTCCGCCTCCCAGAGCTCCCCATTGGTGAGTTCTCCCAGCCAATCTAGGAGAAGCCAAGGAGGGAGGTCCGCCCACTTGAAGCCGGGGAGGGGAAGGAGCAACCGAGAGAATTAGCCGAAACTCAGGCTTGAGAAGCCGGGCGAGGAGAGAGATGGGGTTGCAGAATCAACCGGGGGTCAGTCTTTTCAGACCTCATCTCAAATGGAGGGCCCCGCTGGCTAGCAAGAGTTCACAGAGGGAACTTGACACTCAGACTTCCCCAGGGGACTCTGTCGAGAGCGCTTCCGCAGAGAAATGAACCCCCATGAAACCTGCTCCTTAGGGGTCAGTCTTTGTGTGAGTCTGTCTTCACAGCCTGGCCTCTCCTCTATTACTCCAACATTACTCCAATCTTCCCCTCAATCCTACATCACTGCTTCTCTCCAACACTACCAATGAATACTTATTTAAAAAAAAAAAAAAGTCCTGTGGGTTGCTGCCATGTCTGTGAGAAGATGGAAAGAAAGTTTGGGGAAGGAAGGATTAGGAGTCAGAAAACCAGAGCTGGGGAGGCAGGGCTGGAGCCCAGTGTTTCCTCCATTTTCCACTGCCTTCCAGTTCCTCCTAGCCTTTGGTAAAAGAGGGCATAGTGGGAGGAGGAGTCCCACTTTCACAAAAAGCAGAAACAGAGGGAAAGCATTCAGAGTAGAAACAGATCTAGGAGTTAATCAAGAGGAATAACCCACATGTCAGGGAAAATGGCCCTGGGAGTGAAGCCTCTGGATTGGGATGGTTGTAAGTAGAGTGGCAAGCACCCAGTCATTGGAATAGGACAGAAACAGGGCTGTGAGGCCTCGGAGAACTTGCTTAACTTTACTCTCAGTCTCTTCATCTATAAGATAATTCCTACCTTATAGCATTGTTGTGAGAATTGGATGTAATGTATGTAAAGTACTTGGCACATAGTTGGTGTCCAATAAGTGGTAGCTAGTGAAAAATGGGTAGCTTCCCTGCCAATACGTCTCTCTCTCCCTTCTCCGGGAACGTTGTTTTTAGTATCTTGTGTCTGGTGGCCTCTAGCCTCTAAAGTACCTCAAGTGAGTTTTCCACATCCTTAGGATTTTTTTCTGCACCCTCTACTTCCCCTGATGCTTTCCAGCTGGACACAAACTCTTTCCTAAAATATGCAGATGGAAGCTATGGTAACCATGGAGACAGGGCAGGTGGTGAGGAGAGGCAGAGACAGAGAAACCGACTGCTACAGACAGGGAGAAAGACTTTAAGGAGCAATTCGAACCGAGGCCTTCAAGCAAAATGGAAAAATAATGAATCCAGGCAACACTGAGAGTTAAGAGATGCAGTGAGAGAGGATGTGTTAAAAGGTTCACTCTTCTCTACTCCTTTTCCATCTCTCTTCCCACCCCTCCTCCAAGAATATGGGGAGGCGGCATCCGGGAATGCCCTTTGCTGTATCTAAAAATGACCCCAGATATCCAGCCTCCTCATACTTATCTAAGAGGTCTGCACAAGGGAGCTGAGGTCCAAGTTTATCTGTGCTGCATGCTTCGTTTTGGGGAAGGTAGAATGAAGATGTGTCGCTGTGTCTGACTCCAGCTCCCGCTGACATTTAAACTACGAGAAGGCAGCCGGATCGCTTGCTTCTCTCTGCACAGTAAGGACCACGGCTATGGATCCCCATTGCCTCTCTCCACCTCTCTGCACTGGGTGCCATGTGCCGTGTGTGGCAGGTCAGTTCTGGCGCACAGGCGCGCTTCAACACACCATGCTCGGAGAATGAGGATCTGCAGATTGCAGATGCTCAATGAATAATTGGGATGGTCCCAGTCCGGGTCGCTGAGGAGTCTCCTAAGGAACATTTAGGTTTGTTGTGGCTGAGGGGAGGTCGGCTAAACCAGGGAAGTCAGGATTGGAGCCTCTAGCTTTTGAGGGTTTATGTGTGCATGGGTGGGGTAACGGTCTGGTGCCCGACGCCCCCAACCGCAGAGACTAGGCTATAAATAGCGAGGCAGAGCTCCGCCCCCCCCCCCCCCCCCAGCCAGCTTCTCTCCTCCCGAGCCGGCGCTGTGCCCGGGGCGCACCGGGAGGAGGGACCAGGATTCTGTGCCTAGGCGCTGATACTGACACCAAGGGAATCCGGGTGCCCCCCCTCACGCCATGTGGGCCCCCAGGAACCGGGCTCCGCCACCCCAGCTGTCCAGTGGCCCTGGCCTCAGTCCTGGCCCGGCGAAGATTCTGCGGACAGACAGGTATCTATTTGGGTGTACAGTCTGGGAGGGGAAAGAGCAAGGAGTGATGCGGAACGTAGCCGGGGCAAAAGAATCCCCCAATTATCCCCCACCCGTTTTAGGTCCCAAATGCAAGCTGCCTCCCTCCCCCCATTCAAATTATGGGGCTGTGGCAACCTAAAAGAGGTTAGGAATGGGAATATGTGTGTGAATGTATGGGTGCATGTGTGTGGGTGGGTGGCGTTCAGCATCCTAGAAAGGGGGATTCCAAGTGCGGATAAGAAAAGGGGGATGCTGGAAAGGTCTGATAAGCCGTGGGGTGAGGGTGGGGGTGCGGATATTCCTGCGCGTGCACGTACGCATTTGCACGCGCGCTCATCCTTCAATGCGGGTGCACCCTTCCCACCTCCTCAGGCATGCGCTGGGGGGATGGGGGCGGCTCAAAGGCATGAGTTAGAAGGACTGTGTGCCGTGCCGTGAAGCTCTCCCCCGCCCCACGCGGGTCCTTCTACCTGTGCCTCAGTTTCCCTGCCTAAATCAGTCAATAAGATCTTTCTCTTTTTTTGCAGGGACTGGCTTCGCCACTGAGCCCTCAGACCTCTGCCAGCCACCACCCCCACACCCCTAGCCACCCTCGGCAGGTCCTAGTCCCGGCTCCATCGGTGCTTCCGCCCAGCGGCAGCTATGCTGCACACCGAGGGCCACGCTCTTCTTCGGGCCGTGGGTCAGGGTAAGCTACGCTTGGCCCGTTTGCTTCTGGAGGGGGGCGCCTACGTGAATGAGGGTGATGCCCAAGGGGAGACTGCGCTAATGGCGGCCTGTCGGGCCCGCTACGACGACCCCCAGAACAAGGCGCGCATGGTACGCTACCTCCTGGAGCAAGGCGCGGACCCCAACATCGCAGATCGCCTAGGACGCACGGCCCTCATGCACGCTTGCGCGGGCGGTGGGGGCGCCGCCGTGGCCTCTCTGCTTCTTGCCCATGGAGCAGACCCCTCAGTCCGAGATCACGCGGGCGCCTCGGCGCTTGTCCACGCCCTGGACCGCGGGGATCGCGAGACCCTTGCCACGCTGCTGGACGCCTGTAAGGCCAAAGGCACGGAGGTCATCATCATCACCACCGACACCTCGCCCTCGGGCACCAAGAAGACCCGGCAGTATCTCAATTCCCCACCGTCCCCGGGGGTAGAGGACCCAGCTCCCGCTCCTCCTAGCCCAGGGGTCTGCACGTCGCCTTCGGAAATCCAGCTGCAGACTGCAGGAGGAGGAGGACGGGGGTTGCTATCCCCTCGCGCCCAGGAAGAAGAGGAGAAGCGGGACGTATTTGAATTCCCTCTTCCTAAACCCCCCGATGACCCCTCCCCTTCTGAGCCACTCCCCAAACCACCCCGTCATCCTCCAAAACCACTCAAAAGGCTCAACTCCGAGCCCTGGGGCCTAGTTGCGCCTCCTCAACCAGTCCCACCCGCCGAAGGGAGGCCGGGGATCGAGCGCCTGACCGCCGAATTCAACGGCCTGACCCTGACAGGTCGACCGCGTCTTTCCAGACGTCACAGCACTGAAGGCCCAGAGGACCCGCCCCCGTGGGCGGAGAAAGTGACCGGTGGGGGTCCTCTCTCGCGCCGAAACACCGCGCCAGAAGCTCAGGAGTCTGGCCCTCCTTCCGGGCTGAGACAGAAACTGAGCCGCATGGAGCCGGTGGAGCTCGATACCCCCGGAAATCTTTGCCCCGACTCGCCGGAGTGCAGCCGCTTGTCCCTGGAGCGCCGCCGATACAGCGCCTCCCCGCTGAGCCTCCCTCCAGCTGGCTCGGCTCCCTCCCCGCGCCAGTCCCAAGAGAGTCTGCCTGGGGCTGTGTCTCCACTCAGCGGGCGGAGGCGGAGTCCAGGGCTGCTGGAGCGGAGGGGCTCGGGGACGTTGCTCCTGGACCACATCGCGCAAACGCGGCCTGGTTTCCTGCCCCCGCTCAATGTCAGCCCCCACCCTCCCATCCCCGACATTCGCCCCCAACCCGGAGGTCGGGCGCCTTCGCTGCCCGCCCCTCCCCAGGCGGGGGCGCCAGGCTCTCCCAGGACCAAGCGCAAGTTGGTGAGGCGCCACTCCATGCAGACTGAGCAGATCCGCCTGCTAGGGGGCTTCCAGAGTCTAGGCGGGCCTGGGGAGCCCGGCCGCTGAGAGGAGTGAGAGGAGCCAAGAAGGGTGGGGATCAGGACCTCGATGGGACAGGTGGGACAACCAGCTCACACACACACCACGGACATAGGGGTCTCTTGCATGTGCTCATGGGCACGGTGCACACACACATGGGTAAACATGTGTCCACAAGCACAGTACCCATATTTGCAGGGAAGGGTAAGTACTCAATTTATTGGGCATAGGGACATGCATTCATGCCCTGGTCACTTCACATGCATGTGGGAATTACTTGTGTACCCACAGGCACGACACACACAGGGCCACTTGTGCTAGGGCCCCAAAAGGGTCCCAAACTCACTTGCATTTGTTCAAAAGCAGTAGTGAGCCCCTATTTATGGGGTAGTCAAAAATCTCTTTACCCTCCTGCAATAGCAATCCCTTGCTTTCCATGTATGCCCTGCAACACAGCCCGCTCATGATTTTGGACACTCCACCCTCTTCGTGAATCTCCACCCCATCTGCAGGTCTTGCTTCTCTCTCCAGGACTGGCTTCTTGTTCACACCCTGCTTCCAGCCCTAAACACTTTTCAGGATATCTTCTTTACTCTCCTTAGGGGTTTCCTGCAGCAATCCTAAGCCTCAGTTCTGCTGCTGCCCTTCCTGCTTTCAGCTTTACTTCTCAACTTCCTGCTTTTTCTTCCCACCCTGTTGCCCCAACCAATACAACAGGTTGTCTCATTTTCCCAGGGGGTGGGTCATGGGCTCTAAGCTGCTCTTCTGTCAGAGCTTATGAACACCCCCACAGGTAGAAGTGGGGAGTAACCCTAAATCACTTCTCTCTCCACTTGACATATCAAATAAATGTGTTCAGAAGTCTCTGTTTTGTCACTTCTGCCGGGAGTGGGGGGTGTGGGGAATGAGGAATAGGGAGGGAGGGTGATGCTAACTGCAGCTGTAAGTATCTAGAGGATACGTCAAGATTCTAGCCACATTCTTTCCAGACCAACTGTGGTTGTAGAAGAAAAGGTACGTGTCCTGTGTCCTGAAGGTTTTAAGGCATTTGATAGGTTTTCATTTCTCTCCTATGTCCATCCTCAAATGCTTTACTTAAGATTCCTACAAAGAATCCCTCCCACCATCAGCAGATATATCCCAGTAGGTTAACTGTCCCTCTTTCAAGCTTCCTATTTCTTTTTTAATGTGTGTCTGTGTGTATATACATATATTTAAGTATAGTCAGTTTATAATGTGTCAATTTCTGGTATACAGCATAATGCTTCAGTCATACACGAAGACACATACATTCAAGCTTCCTATTTCTTAACCACTCAGTCTTTCCTTGGGGGTTTAACTGTCACCTTACCAGGTGTATTTTATCCATTTTCTTCCACTTCTGCCTTCCGTTTCCCCATCTTTGATTTCTGAGCCACTGTAGGATGGAGAGAGAGAAAGAGAGAAATCTGGAGACAGAGAGAGAGAGACAAAGGGAGAGAGAATTAGTTATTATAACCTCACCTAGGTAAAAATGGTATGATTGTCAACTGACAAAGGCTGTGTAATGTGTGTGTGTGTAATTGTGTAGAAGTAATTGGAGGAACCCAGCCTGGCAGGTTTGATGAACAAAAGTACCTGTCTTAATCTTCCCTGTGGACCTTTCAGCTTGCTGGTTTTCTTCCTATATTCTAACTCTTCCTTACTCTAATGAGAGGTAGGGGAGCAACCCATTCTACTCTTCCCTACTCTCTCAAGTTTAAAATATATGAAATCAGAAAATTACCCAATGATGTGGTGTAATGAAAAAAATAAAACTGTTGGTAATCAGAAGATTTATGTCTGAATCCCCTTTACCATCTTCTGACTGTTTAATTTTGGGCAATTTTTCTAGCCTCTCAGTCAGCTTCCTTATCTGTAAAATAAGAAAATCTAGTTAGTGATTGTGATTATTAAATTAAACTGCACTACAGTATATTGTTTAGTGTCTGATATATAGTAAGTATACGCTCATTAAACGTCAGTATCTTTCCTTGCTTTAGCTCCACCACCGATTGCATGTGATCTTGGACAAGTCACATCACTTCTCTGAACCATTTTCCTCATCTATATTTATGTAATGCAATGGTCGGGGACAAAGGCTCTCTGAGAATCCTCTCATCCGGTCTACAGTTCCCCTCAGCCTTGCACGTAGGCCTATCTTTTGACCCCAAACCTCGCCCCAGGGGTCTGACCCGCTTTCTAGCACTCTCCGCAGGACTCCCAAAGACGCGCCCAACCTAAGCTTCTGCGCTATGGAGGGTTATCACTTTTTCTCTTTGCAATTGGTTGTTCAGAACCTCCGCCCTCCTCAATAACTGGCCTATGGCGGAACTGCAGCAGGCCAGCTCCCGCCCCCTCGCCGGTGATTGGCATAGGACGTGTATGGTCCCCGCCCCCGCTTGACTGACGGCTGGGCTCCGGCCGCTCCTTCAGTCCCTGGGCGCTCGCTGGCGGGGGTGGCTGGGACCGTTAGCTCGCCGGGCTGGCAGGCTCCGGGCCGCTACTCCGCTGGCGGCCAGGATGGAGACCTTGCGAGCCCAGCGGCTGCAGCCTGGAGTGGGCACCAGCGGAAGGGGCACTCTGCGAGCGCTTCGGCCCGGGGTGACTGGGGCGGCGGCTGCCACCGCCACACCCCCAGCGGGCCCCCCTCCGGCCCCCCCGCCCCCCGCCCCGCCCCCGCCGCCGCTGCTCCTTTCTGGGGCCGCGGGGCTGCCGCTGCCCCCCGGCGCTGCTGGCAGCCCCGCGGTGCTGCGGGAGGCCGTGGAGGCCGTGGTGAGGAGCTTCGCCAAGCACACGCAGGGCTATGGCCGAGGTGAGTCTGCGGGTCTGGCCTCCTGCGGGACACCCTCTGTAAGGGAGTTTTGCTCCCACAGTCCTCTGGATCGCTTTTCCTGGCGCAGAGCCCTCACATTGCATTTCCTTTTGGGGAATTTCCTTTTGGGACACACACACATACATTCATATTCATGTTTAAGCCTCCCACCCTTCCCCTTTATTGAGTTACTATTATATTCTCCAGGGATCCTTTTTTTTTACAGATATAACCCTCTTTTCTTCCCAATGTTTTCTCCAGGAATGAAATTCCTCCTGTAGCTTAATGCCTTAACATCTTTCTCCTTTTGGGGACCAGGCCCCATTGTGTGGGATCCTATCCTTTATCTCAGATCCAAGACATTTCTCAACCATACCCTCTCAATCTTCTGTGATCTCAGCAATTCCTGGCTTCCGGCTAATTTACTCCATCTCCTTAACCTTGACTTTTAAATTCTTTTCTTACTTATGTCACTCTGAAATTTCCAATGCAACTTCAGATTTGCTGGGAAATTAGGCAGTGCTTTCACAAGTCACTTATAATGGTGCTTGTAAATCTGGACCCATACCATTGAGTCCACACCAGCTTCCTGTGACTTAGCACCTCACTTTGGTGTCTTTTTTAGTATGGAGCCTCACGACTCCAGCCTCTCTGTCTGACTCTGTTTTCCTGGCCCTTGCCCAGGAACTAAGGATAAATCCCAGGGCTTGGCTCTCTCAATGTTAAATTCAGTGGAAATGAGCCAGGCAGAAACCCTTCCATTAGAAATCTTCATCTGAAAGATGCCTAATTTCTAGGGTTTCTGAGAAGGGGGATGTGAGGATTTTCTTTGTTGTTTTTGTTTAACCAGTGCAGAATTTCCAGAGTTTGAGTTCCAGATCTATAGTATAACAAGGAATATATAGTGAGGGCTGTGAGATACAGAATTCCGGTCTGGAATTTCTGAGACATCACTTCTCTCTGCTTGGCCAGGTCCTGCCTGACCTGGAAGTGACTGCATTTTTAACTTTCTAGTTTACCAATAATACATGGAAAGGGTTATGAGGCTTTCAATATAGATAGTAAGGACTTTTTTTTTCCTCCCTGAAAAAGTGTAGTGAAAAGAGCACACACAGGCTTTAGAGTCAGAAAAGTCTGGATTAAATCCCAGATTAAATCTCTGTCACTTGCCAGCTGTGCCTTTGCGGAAGCCACTTAACCTCACTGAGCTTCAGTTTCCTCAAGAATTATGATGTGGACTAAGTGAGATGTTGCACCTGACACATAATGGGTACTAAAAAAATGACAAATACTCTCTCAAATGTACTGGTTCATATTTCTTTGAGAAGAACATGTCTTATTTTCTCCCACTGTTGAATCCTAACAATGTAAACACGGAGATTTCTATGAAAACAGATTTTAGATTCATTTTGTTATATATGCCAATGATAAATTTACCAGAAATTTTCCTTTGTTTTTCAATAATTTGAACTCCTACGATGGGGCAGGCATCTTGCTAGGTGCTGGGAATACAAATGCATATGAGCCTGAAGTTCATCATGAGGGAATATAATTGTTTTTCAAGTTTAATTCCTAGATTTAACAAGGCTATGTAATGGAATTGCCATCAGCTATTGTCCTGTTGTTTCGGGTCTCTTTAAGTTGAGACCAAGGGAAGGTTTTTGCCTCTGGGCATAGGAGTAGCCAGGAGTGGTCACCCTAAATCTGAACAATTCTTCTGAGAAACTTTCAGGTGTTTATTAATATTGTAGAGGAGCATACCCTTTTTCTTATCTGTGTTACCTGGAGGGGCTCTGGTCTAAACTGAGTATTCTGTAAAAACTTTTTCATTTCCTTAGAAAGGATGAGGGAATAAGGGGATTATACTGACAAAGATCAGTCAGGATTTAGACTTTCCAACAATTTTCTCTTCCAACCTCCCTACCTCCCACCACAGTCCTTCTTTTATTCTTGAGTTTCTCATTTCCAGTCTGGGTGTCCAGCCAGTACTTTGGGAGAGTTTGGCAGATAGTTCAGCTTCAGGGAAGCAGAATCTCTGCTGATTTGGCTCAGAAGTCGTTCACCACATGGAATCACTTATTCTGCTTCAATTAATAGACAAAGCTGCCATTGGCATGTGCCCACATAACCTTGTGACTGATGGCATGGTATTTGGGGGCTGGCTCTATTCCCCTGAATACAATTTACTTTAGTCTTTTCACAGACCATTCCCCAATGCAGTAATGCTTTACCGTATCATCTTCAGTTCACATCTTTCATCTTCTTCCTGACTGCTCCAAATTGACCTTTTCTAGGCGTAGTCTTTAGATTGTCCTTCACTCATGAAGGATCTCAGCATTTATACAAAACAATTCCTCTGTTTTTCACTTGTTTGTCCTACATCTCTTCCCCTAGTCCCAACCCAAGATACACATATAGCTCAGTATGCTGTCGGACCTTAATCAGTTTATGTGTATACGATTTGGAATCAGAGAACCTGGTCTTGCCAAGTAGTGGCTGTGTGATCTTGGATAAATTGCTTAGTCTCTCTAGGCCTCATTTGTTCCATTCACTCATTCAACAAATATTTATTGATCACAGATGCAGTGATGAACAAGACAGGTAGATACTCAGACCCTATCTTCCTGGAGCTCACAGTCAACTTTATAGAGCATGTGTGCAATAAAAGAGGATAGTACAACAGAAAGAGGGTTGGTTTGGGAGGCAAACATTGATTCTAAATCCTGGTTCTGCCACTGCAGCCTGTTCCTTAACTTGTTCACCTTTGGTAAAAACTGGGTATTATAATACCTCTCTTAATAGTTTTGTGTGGATTAAATGAGATAATGAATGTAAAGCCTGCAGCACCTAGCTAGGACTCGATGAATGGTTGCTATTATTATGCATGTGGAAATGCTTTGAAAACTGTGCATTTGATAGGGATTGTTAACCTTACCATTTCCTTTGCCCCCTTTTCCCACATGGCATATAGACCTGCCTTCTGATGGTTGACAGCTGGCAATCTCTAAGCTGGCACAATTGACTGAATGACCAAGTCACTTTCCTTGCTCTGTAACTTCTGTGTTGCCCTCTTCAAACCTATCTTTTTAAAAATTATTGCTGTCCTTTTATATCACAATCTGGTCACATGATTGGAAATTCTGCCTGGCTACTCCACTGGGTTGAACAAATGAATCTTACATGATATTTTCTGTTTAGTTGTTCCTTTTCCTCAGAACTACAGACAGTTTCTGTGTTGTACGTGACTGTAGAGTTAAAATGATTGATCTGAATATTTCCAATTTTTGGAATGTTGCATTAGACCCTCTATTAGTTTCCTGTGGCTCCTCTAACAAATTATCACAAACTTGGTGGCTGGAAACAACAGAAGTCCAAAATCAGTATCATTGGGCCAAAGTCACCAGGTCTGTGCTCACTCCAGAGGCTCTGGGGAGAGTGTTTCTTTGCCTCTTCCAGCTGCTGGTGACTGCCAGCATTCCTTGGCTTGTGACTGCATCACCCCAACCTCTGCCTCCATGTTCAAACTTTCTCCTCTCCTGTGTTACATCCAGTCTCCTTCCCTAAGGACATCTGTGACTGCATTTAGGGCTCACCCAGATAATCCACTATAATTTCTCAATCTCAAGATCCCTAACTTAATCACACCTGCGAAGTCTGCCACATAAGGTAACACTCACAGGTTCCAAGGATTAGGACCTGGATATCTCAGGGTGCATTATTCAGCCTATCCTAGTCCTCTCCCAAAGTCACTGTCACTTTGCAATCCCTCCCTTCCAGAATCTATAACACTGAATAGCACTGTGGGCTATTCAGGGGTACCTTCTACAAACTGAAATAGAAATGTTAGATGAAATATTGTTAATCAGATTCCCTATCTTAATAATAATGTGAATTATGCCAGTCCAGCCTATTCTCACCATCCGGTATGATCGGGGAGAACCTTCTCACTCACCTCTCAATTTCATTATATTTATTATCTGTCTATCCATGCTGCCCTACCACAAAACTGTATTTATTTTTATAAAATTTTTATTGTAGTTTATTGTGTTATTTTAATGTTTTTACTCTGGTGGATATACAGTCTGTCTCTCTTACTACTTAGACGTTCATCTAATATTTTATCTCCTAAGGGAAAACCCAAAACTATTCTTTCTTGTTGTTCAGCATTATGGTACAAGCACTTAAATATTCCTATCTTGGTCTTTCTTGTCCCTTTTAGCCCAGCATCCATCAGTGACTTCCTAAACCCAGTGGTAGCTGTCAGTTGTGTATGTCTCAGTAATTGCTACCCTCCTACTTCTCTGTCCTTTAACCATCCTTAACTAACCCATTATATCTATTGTGTCTCACTGAAAATCTGAGAAGCACTATGAGCACCTTCCTTACACATACACATAAATACTCGCATGTGCGCACACACGCGCACACACACACACAGAGGCATAATTTTACTTAAAGTTTTAGGGGGCTTGTGAACCCCAGGAAGCTCAACCATGAACTGGACCTTGGACCCTGGGCTAAGATTCCCAAGTAACATTAGCATCAGAATATCTACATTCATGCCCCAACTCTGCCACAGCTATGTGACCTCAACCAAGTCATTTGCCTTTCCTTAGCCTGAATTGGGGCTAGTTGATCTCTAGAATCCCTTTCAGCTCTAGAAATGAATGAGTCTGTGAGCATTTTCAAATGCAGATCACAGTTAATTGTTTTTTTTTTTTCCTGATCACTTTGCCCAGTTTCTCATTTCATACTCACATTTCTGAAATAAGACTTCCTATTTCCTTTGGCTTTCAGTAATCATTAGAAAATGGTCCTGTACTCTTGAGCCAGAAGGGATTTAACTGGATATAGAATGGACATATGCTTCTTAATAGGACCTTCCCCATTATAGCAGTCTCCTCCCCTTCTTCTTTATTTCAGTATTCTCCCTATTGTTTGCTTGTCAGGAGAGCTGTCACCCAGTACGTTGTGCTAAATTGTCTCAAAGAGGGAACTGGGGCTGAAAAGATCTCAATGAAAAGAACAAAGGTGGCTAAGCTTTCTGGGCAGCAGTGATTTTTGAAGAGCCCCTGCTAAAGCTAAGAGTGAGAAAGAGAGAGTTTCCTTTTCATGCTGTCTTTTAATGGAAGAATGAACATTTTAAAAAGTCAGTTAAATATAGGGTATTAGAAAAGAGCGTATGCTGCTTTGCAAACTCTGGTACATGGAGTGCTTGCTTCAGTTGCAGAGCAGGTGAGATGAGTTATTATTGGCCACTAGATTTTGAACACCTTCCTGGCAGGGAATGTTTGTTATCCATCTTTGCATCTCTAATGCCTAGAATAGAGCTATGTACCTATTAAGTGCTCAAATTTTTGCTTAATGTGTGTGTGGCAGCCATGAAATGGGCTGTTTGTGTCTCCTGCTGCAGGGAGCATAACTCACTGACAGCCTTAAAATGCTGTCCCCTCTGAGTCCATCACCACATTTGCACTGAGGCCACACATGCTGCAGACTGCTCCCAGTCAATGACTAAGCGCAGCAGGAGCGCTAACTCAGGCACGTCCTGGTGAGATGTGGGATTCCTTTAGTTCGAGGACTTCCCACTGGCCTGGCCAAAGCTTTCTTGGAACTGGGCTGCAGTCTGAGACTCTCATATCCAAACTTCCTGCCTTTCTTCTCTCCTTCCACGGGTGTCAGACCTTGAACATGGTCTGAAGGCTCTCCCTCCTCCTACTTCCTCCTGAATAAATCTATTGCACGGCTGTCCCATCTTGGTGTTTTCTAATGCGATATAAAAGAACGAATGAGCTCATATTGTAACTAAGAGTAGAGAGCAGTCATGTTGGAAGATACTAGAGAATGTGTGTGATAATTTATTATTATAAGGCTTTAAAGCCATTTGAAATGTTTGGAACCTTAGAGTCAAAGCAATCCTTTCCGAAGGCAAACTGACCTCATCCCTCTTTTCCTTTAAACCCCTTCTGTAGCTTCCCATTGCCCTTGGGATAAAGCCAATATTCTAACATGACCCACCAGCTCTGACCTGATCTGGTCCCTGCTTCTTTTTGTAACTTCGTTTTGCATTATACTACCCCTCACTCTCTTTCTTCTAGCCACACTAGTCCCTTTATTCACCATGTTCCCTGCTGCTACAGAGCTTTTGTACATGCTGTTCTTTCTGCTCAGAGCATCCTTCTCTCACCTTTTTGCCAAATGAATCCATACTTATATCTGAGCTTAAGTTTCACCTTGTCAGAGTTGCAGAGGGTGTAGCTCAAGTGGTAGAGCATGTGCTTAGCATGCACAAGGTCCTGGGTTTGATCAGTTTAGACTGAAAGCTACACAGGAAAAGCAACAGAGTATGGCTTTGCTCACTTTCGTAGCCTAGCATCCAGCACATAATCTGGCACAGAGTAGACACTCAATACATTTTGTGAAATAACTGAATCCAAGTATTGGGGGATGAGGAGAACTGTTCTGGAATACAGTGTCAAGTCTGGAGTTTGATTTCACCCTATTTACCACTAATCAGTTAGCTGTTTATTGTTTCATGGATGCTGGCAGAAGTCAAGAAACTTCTGAGTCAGAGACAAAGGGCTTTATTACTTACAGCAGAGCAAGTAGCAGAAGCATCCTGTTTGCATTGGTTTCCTTTGCCTGCCAAGTCTGACGTGGAGGGCTCAGGTGATGCTTACATGGGCCATGGGTTGCATTACAGGAGAGGAATACTGAGCTTGGGGAACCTGCCATTTTATAGCAAGTAGTAAACAAGCTTATTCTTTGTCCTAAAGGGAGGCATTACCTTATCTCTCAAGGTTTCTTGCTGCAAACTCAATCCTGAGAAATGGCCCAAGTAAAGAGCAGGCAGGGCCTTGACATCTTGGCACACCTAGCAAGATGGAGAGAAGTGCAAGAGACCCGTGGAAGAGTGTTTCCCTCCAAAAAATCGTTCATGCTTAGGGAAAGCCTCGGAATTCATTCTCTTTCTCGCTTCTCTTCTCTCTCTTTCTCTCCTCCTCCCTCCCTCTCTCTATCTTTCTCATATATATAGTATACACATAGTATTGCAGGATGGAGAAGGAATCTAGGCCATGGGTTTGCTCACCGGAAGCATAGCCTGGAAGATGGCTAATACAGCCGTATTTCCGTGAGTGACAATATCACATAAAGGTTAAGAACATTGGCTCTGGAACCAAGACTGCCTGGTTTGAATTCTTGCTCTGCTGCTTCCCAGCTGTTACATCCTTGGTCAAGTCATTTAACCTCTCTATGTGTCATTTCCCTCATCTGTAAAATGGAAATAATAAAACTGCCTGCCTCATGAGGTGGTTGTGATCAAATGGGTAAAGTACTTAGAGAAAATGCACCACATTCAGTAAGTATTCAGCAGATACTAGCACTTATGATTGTGATCGTTACTACTGTTCTAGGCCAGCTGACCAACCGTGGAATAATCTACTTGTACTTCATCAGGCAGTGATAATGGTATGCTGACCTTGGAAGCTCTGGCCTCCTATATTGAAGTTACTCCCCTTTGATGTCTAGGACTAATCAAAATGTGAACTAGAGAGGTTGGGGAGGGCAGGCCTACTCTGGTCTTCCTATGCAAACAGACTTAATCACAGCCTAGGCTTATTAATTTAAATGTTACTGGTGATGGGTAGGGAACTAAGCGGGTGGACTTTTAATGTAAGCACATGTTACAGGTACCGAACTGAAGCACAGCACCACTTGGAAGCGTTCTCACTGCTGAACTTAACCACTTCTCTTTTTGTAGTGAATGTGGTGGAGGCGCTTCAGGAATTCTGGCAAATGAAGCAGTCCCGCGGGGCGGACTTGAAGAATGGGGCTCTGGTGGTTTATGAGATGGTTCCCTCCAGCAGCCCTCCCTATGTCTGCTATGTCACCCTGCCTGGGGGAAGTTGCTTTGGGAGTTTCCAGGTAAGAGCTGTGAGGCAGCAGTAGCAAAGGTAAAGGCTTATGTGCTAGTAATGGCTTTCTCTATCACTTGGCCATAAGTCACTGTCTAAAATCACAGATTTAAAGACTTGAACCAGTTCTGGGAAAATCATTCCGATAAACATCTGAGGCTCATGTGACCACAAAAGAACCTCAGTAACATGCTTTTCTTTTAACCATGCTCCAATTCAAAGTGGGTTTGAGTTTTTGCAGGCTGAAAGAAAAGCAGACGGCTAGCACCTAACTCATATTCTGATCTGGCTTTCCAACTTCCTGCTATCTCTTTTTGAGAACACAGAATAAAATTCTTTGCCCTCAGTACTTTTTCATAGGCTATGACTAAGGAAAGCAATATTTGAGTTCTCTAAGAGATCAAAGGAGAGGGACTATATATGGTGGGAGTAGTACTCATCTAAGAATTAGGAGATCTAAATTCTCATTCCCCTGACTGCCAGCAGGGCAAATCGGATAATTTCGCTGGGCCTCAGTTTCCCCATCTATAACATGAAGGAGATAGATGAGATGATTTCTAACCAGTATTTGCAGTACTAGCATTCTACAAGTCTATGGGAGACCTGTTAATATTTGATGATGAACAGAGGTGATGCTATCATAGGATAATGAGAAATTCGACTAGTATAAATATTATCATCAAAGTGGATTTTTCACATTGTAGACAGGAAGGTAATCTTCTGAAATGTCGACTTAGAACCTGCAAAGGACGTTAGAGAGGAGACCAGACACTTATGTTCTGTTTTCCATATGGTTTGTATAACCCTTAGACAAAGGTGTACCCCCTGCTACGTGCACCCACAGCGCCTTCAATGTCTGCTATCAGATCACTTACCACAACATACCATAACTGACTGTTTCTCTCTCCTGGTTGACTGTGCTCTGCAGAGGCAGAGAGAGCGTCTGTCTTCTTGTTCAGTTTAAATCCCTACCACCAAACTCAGTGCCCATCACGGAACAGGTACTTAGTACATCTGTTGCATGAATGAGTACCATTGCAGCTCAGTTCTTGCCTCAAACAGAAACAGTCGTAAGAAAGCTTCATTTCAAGTCAGGTGACCAGCTTTTTCTCTCAGAACCCCACCCATTTCAGAAATACAATTTTATGACCATGATGATGACTAATGTTTATCTTTTTCTTGTGGAAGATAAGATCTTTCTGTCCTTCTCCCACCTCATCATACTGTTGAATAAGGATTTGATCATTTTATGGTGATGTCCAACTAGACTATTACAGTAATTTGATTCCATTATTTCCTGAAAGGGAAGAATTATCTATCTTGGCCCCTTTTAGCTTGTATCCTTCATATCAACTTTGCAGGTGAAACTTCTCCTGGTGGTTTTCTTCACAGGTGACTTTTCAGAAAGAGCACTATACAGTAGAATGGGCAGCAGGCTAATAAACAGAGAGGAGTAGAAACAGAGACATTAAAGAAGCAAGAATACTTAGGGTTAATGCACCAAGCCCTGTACGCTGTCTCAGAGGGACCTGTCAGCTAAAGGAAACCGGGGATTATTGATACTAAGGATGGTTAAGTAGCAAACATATCCTTGTCTACTTTTTAAAACTATGACATCACTTTCTTCCTTTTCTCTAATCCTAATCATAAATGACAAAGGGCACAGAGGCCTTGGAGGCAGCCAGTAAAGATGAATTATAAAGGTGGCTAGGGATCTGAAGCGGTGTGATTCAAGACGTCTGAAAATCAGACCTGTTTTATGATACCTATGTTGGATACAATGTAAAAACATGAATTAATTTTAAAATTTTTTCTTGTTTTCCTTGGGTCAGCTTTCCTTTTTCCTAGCCACCTCTTTCCTCTTTGCTTCCACTGGTGGGGAAAAAAAGACTATAAAATCCTTCCTCAGACCATAGACTCTGTTCAGGGATAGCTCCTTAGCTCACTGCATTACTGGGGGAACTGCCTGCACACAACTAAAAGTAAAGTCCAAGAATTCTAGATGGGTGCTTCTGATAGAGCTTAGAGGTCTGCCCTGCAGAAGCAGCTCAGACACAAATTTGTTCTAATCTTAGGATAAAAAAGATCTTGCCCATCTGCAGAAAAAGAGAACAAGGTAGATATTTCTAACAGACTGGACAGAATCTGGCTTTTGAGTAATTAATTCTGTTGACAGTTTAAACAGGGGTACTTTTCATATCCAGTGATTATATGCTGACTTCAGCGGTCTTCATTCTGCATTCAGTTTGGTATGAGCTGCAGCTGTCTCCAGTTCCTTAATGACTTCAGGATGTTGAATCAAATTTATGTTACCAAATGTCCCATCCATTTTACAATAAAAACTTTGGAGAGTGTGTTGAGCAAACTGATTTATCCAGAGTATCCAAGTGTTTTCTATCCCAAGTGTTTCCCTCCCATTTTTTCTTCCTCTCTCTCAGACACACACGTACACATATTTTCTCTCTCTCCCCTGCCCAGTTTTGCCCCACAAAAGCTGAAGCCCGGCGGAGTGCTGCAAAGATTGCACTAATGAATTCTGTGTTTAATGAACATCCTTCCCGAAGAATCACTGATGAGTTCATTGAGAAGAGTGTCTCTGAGGCCCTGGCATCTTTCAATGTAAGTTGCTTGGAGTTGGAAGGAAGGAGAGTGGGCGTGGGAGAGCTGGCAGGTTGGGAAGTCTTACATATTACCAGGAAACAGAGCGTGAACTCTTGGTTTTCTTTCCTGTCTACATTTCTGTTCTTTCTTTATTTTCTGTCAGTCTTCCGTATTACATGCTCCACATGTCTCAGTCTCTAATTCTATATATGCGTTTATGTTTTTGCTGTTATTTTGTATCTTTCATCGTATCTCTTTGATATCTAGAAACCTTTATTTCAAGATTTATAGAACTTTAGAGGTATTACCAAATAATAATTGAGCTTGAATTTTGTGTTTCCTAATTTTGGTTTAAGACTTGAGTCCCTTCTTCCTTTACCGTTCCTTTTTTTTATATGACTGTTTTTATTGTCACTTGATTCCTGCCTGCATTACTTCATCTTATTAATAAAGAATTAAAAAAATACAATATCTTGCCTTTTTACGTTTCTAGGAATGGGGAAGATGATTTATTTACTCTCTGTAAAAAGAAGATCTGTTCTTTCAAATGCTAATGATGATGACATGACCATAGCTAATCCTAACTGAGTATTTATTTTGTGCCAGGGACTATTCTAGAGGATTTATATGTATTTTATCTCATTTGATCTTTACAATAATCCCATGAGGTGTAAGTACTATGATTATTGCTATTTTACAGATGAGGAAACTAAAAACACAGAAGTGAACTTTTGCCTCAAGTGAAACAGCCTGCAGATGGTAAAGTGGTGGCTGGGACCCAGGTCGATTGACAGGCTTTTCTAGTCTAGAGGGACAGCGTAGAAATTAGCACTGCCTTCTTCTTCCCTCCACACAAGATCACCGATGGGGAGATAAAGTCGGACCAGTTTTCTGTGTCTGTTTTCTTTGTATTTAAGATGTAATTACATATATTAAACTGCTTCAGTCACCTGTTTGTAGATGAGTGTTTTACACTTTGAATCATAGTCCCTCTGTTACCTAAGAGCCACCTGCTTTTCCCCTTTTACTCTTTGCCCCAGTCAGCAGTATCTGCAGGAAATAAAAACATTTTTATATTAATCAAATTAATTCAAATCAAGAAAGTATATTTTTCACCCTTAAATCACCTAATGTATTATACAATGGAACAGTAGTTTGGATTATAGAAAGCAGTGTTTATGAGCATGGACTCTGAATTCATTGTTTTGAAATTATGGTTCTACTTTTTTTTTGGCTTGAATTATGGTCAGTTACAATGTGTCTATCTCTGGTGCACAGCACAATGTTCCAGTCATGCATATACATACATATATTCGTTTTCATATTTTTTCATTAAAGGTTATTACAAGATATTGAACATAGTTCCCTGTGCTATACAGAAGAAACTTTTTTAAAATCTATTTTTATATGTAGTGCCTAAAATTTGTAAATCTCAAAATCCCAAATTTATCCCTTCCCACCGCCTTTCCCCAGTAACCATAAGATTGTTTACTATGTCTGCGAGTCTGTTTCTGTTTTGTAGATGAGTTCATAGCGTTATGGTTCTACTTCTTATGTGACTTTGAGCAAGTTACTTAATCTGTCTCAGTTTACTCACCTGTAAAATAGGATAACAGTTATACCTATCATTGGAGAAAAGAGAATATATTCCAGCACTTAGCACATGTTATCTTTTTAGATGCTTCTGCATGCAAGTAATAGAAAATCTCACATCAAGTTGACTTAATAAATGAAGGAAGGAAATTTATTATCATGACAGGAAGTCCAGAAGTAGAGCAGATTTCAGGGCTGGATGATTCCGTGGATCAAAAATGCCATCATCTACTGGCCCAAATTCTTTCCATCTCTCCACTCAGCCACGCTCTAGGTACTGGCTTTGCCTTTGGGCTGACCCCCTTCAGGGTGCAAGACAGCTACAGAATTGCAGGTGTTAAATACAGATACAACTACATCCGGAGACAGAAAGAGATCATCTTTTCAATCATCTCTTTAGTAGTATGGAATCTTTTCCCAGAAGCTCTCCAGCAGATCTCCTCTCTACCACCCAAAGCCCAGAATTCTCACCTTAAAAACCAGTACAGGCAAAAGGAATTAGGATTTACTCACTGGAGTTAGGATAAAATCGCTCTTCTCTGAGGCAATTTGGAGATGACTAGGCACTAGAACAAGATTAAGGTTCTATAGTAAGAAAGAAGGAAGCAGATGGTGGGTAGGTCACAGCAGTGTCTACTACAAAGTATTTAAGAAAAATAATGTAAACTATTATTTTTTTATAATTAACCCTCAAAATTGAGAACTTAGTGGATTTCTCATTAATATACCAGTGGAATTCCCATTCAGCAGAATAACAATTTTCATTTGGTCTTAGCCATGGGTAAAGTATAATGTCCACATTCTTTGCTTTAAGCTTCTGTTCTTGAAAAGTCCTGAATCTGACACTGTATTGTATTATGTCTTTTGACAAATCATTTAGCCTCTGTGGGTCTGAGTTTCCTCGTTTGTAAAATAAGTAGGTTAAATTAAAATTAATTCTAATTCCTTTCTAATTATATTCTGATGTTCCTACCACTAACCAAGTATTCTGTGATTAAATGCTTATTCAATGAATAGAGTTCATTTATAATCTTGTTAGGTGTAGAAGTGTCATATGAGGCAGAAGTTCCCAATGGTGGATCAAGCCACTGTGTTGTACCCCAAGTAGGTTACAGATGTGCCATGATATTGATCCCCTCAACTCTCAGGGATCTGAGCAAGGCCTGGGGCAGATGGACTCCTCTGCCCCGCAGCCTGCTCTGTATCCTCCAGCTGGCTGTGCAGATAGGATCATAATTTTCTATGTGCCATACCATGGAAACGTTTGGAGGTACTAAGTAAGGTATCACATTCAATAATTATAGACAAAAATGAAAACAGCTGCTTGCGTCAGAGCTCTAAATCCTAATAATGAAAATTACTACCTTTTTCCTTCCTCCTTCCAGCTTTTTACTTCTAAATAGAAATTTTGTGATTTTTGCTTTGCCACAAAGATTGACTACATGTGGCATGATTGTTTCTCATGAGCCACAAAACAAAATGGGTTCATTTCGAGTAGTTCTGACTTCTCATTGATTCTAGCACTGTGAAAATTAATAATAATAATAATAATAATAATAATAATAATAATAATAATAATAATAATAATAATAATAATAATAATAATAAACAACTAGCACTTATGGTGTACTTACTAAGTGCCTGGCATTATTTTATCTGTGATACATATACAAGAAAATCCCACGATAAACTGAATTTGGATATAACTTGCTGGCTCCTGACCTCTACTCAGTCTCCTTGCTCAAAGAGAGCAGAATAAAGTTCTTATCTTGGGAGGTGGCATGGGGTTGAGGGGAGGGGGGAGCGTGGAACTGGCTGGAACAACCAGGAAACCTCTCGGGAAGCAGGAGGAGAAAGTTGGGTTCCTGCGTTCCCAGCAGTCTCCTGGCCTCATTTTTCTAGATCAGGTTGACAAAAGGGTCACCAATAAGCCAGGAGGTGCCCTTATTTTGGAAGTCCAAGAGAGCCCCAGGATCTGAAATTATCTCCAGCAATATGAAACCACCACCAAATAGCACCAAACCAGAACCGGTACGAGCCTGGATTTGGACTGTGTAACTGGACACCAAGTCCAATACAATGATACACCCACATTTTATATTGGCTGGAATTGTTAGACTACATTTATCCCTTTATAAACTTTAAAAAATCTCTAATTCTTAAAACATCCTATAAGGTAGACCTATGATTATTCTCATTTTACAGAAAAGGAAACTGAGGAACAGACAGGTTAAGTGACTTCACCAAGGCCACAAGACTGGTAGGAGCTCCAGGCTATGCTCTTACCTTCTACACTGCATTGTTTTTTGCATATACTAGGCTTGCAGATAGGATAGTATGTCTTAGTTTTACCCCTGCAGGTCATGTCACCAATAGAAGACACAGGAGGCAAGTGTCCAGGAGGCCAAACTGCCACCCAGAATTTGCCATGCTTATGACTCATACTGTCTCCCTTTAAAATGCATTTGCCAGTTGTCCTCTAGGCTAGTCCAGTCCTGTATGCTGAACTCACTCTGTTATTTTGGGTAAATCAGGACTTTTCTCTATGTCTCAGTGTTCCCCCTTTGTAAAACAGGGAAAATCAGCCTGACCTTCCTCTATCACTCAAGTTAAAATGTATGATGACTTCCGAGTCCTTTAGGACTGTGCTGACCAGCAGAATAGCCACTAGCCACATGTAGCTACTGAGCACTTGACATGTGGCTAGTAGGAACAGAGATGTGCTGTAAGCATGAAAGAGACACCAGATTTTGAAAACTTAGTACAAGAAAAAGAATGTTTCATTAATAAGTTTTATACTAATTATAGTTGAAATAATATTTTGAGTATACTGGGTTAAATAAAATATGCTATTAAAATTAATACTTATTGTTTAGTTTTACTGTAATGTGGCAACTAAATGAAACATGTGGCTTGCATTATATTTCTCTTGGACAGTGCTGCTTGAGGTGATAATCCTGACTGAAAATCTATTTGTCTTTTCCTTTCCTCTGTTACCAGGGCAACAGGGAGGAAGCTGACAACCCAAATACAGGGATTGGTGCCTTCCGATTCATGTTGGAATCCAACAAGGGCAAGTCAATGTTGGAGTTCCAGGTATTATACTATTCCTCCCACTCCCCTGGCTCTAATAACATGGGTCAGCCTGCGTATACACACATATATGTGTGTATATATATATACACTATATATTGTACTATATATAACACAATATATATGTACTATTTGTCTGGCTGTCTATACACACACACAGACACACACACACACACACCTCCTACTAATCCCTAACTCACTAACACTCAGTTGGAAAGGAAAGGAGAGAAAGTTATGAGAATATTTTTCAAAATGTAAATATCTTCCTTCCCCCAGGGACATATCAGAGTTGGTATGAGATGTTTCCACAAATACATTTTTGCCTGTAATTCTGACGCAGCCTCCCAGTATCCCAGCACTGAATATTTTCTTCTTCCAGGAGCTGATGACAGTTTTTCAACTGCTGCACTGGAATGGCAGCCTTAAGGCCATGAGGGAAAGACAGTGCTCTCGGCAGGTGAGAGTCCCTGTGGGGGAGGGGAGTCTGGCAGAAGGACAATTCTGAGGTGACTGTCGTGTTAGAAATACACAGGCCTACCAGATTGTGAATACTGAAAGCCTTACTTAGGGTGCCCTCTTCATCCTTGTAATCTTTCCTATTTAAACCTTAACTGTGATTCTTTTACCTGCCTTGCTTCTCCCACCAGGAAGTTTCCTTTAAGAATCTCCTCAGAGGACTCAAGTGCTGACTCCAGTTAGGACTCAAAGGCTGGGAGTTCCTAGTCCCAGTTGGGTCAATGTGGTGGGAACCTTTATTTTGTCAGTGACTTTCACATTCCTCTCGCCCTCCAGGAAGTACTGGCTCATTATTCACACCGGGCCCTAGATGACGACATTCGCCACCAAATGGCACTGGACTGGGTGAGCCGGGAGCAGAGTGTGCCAGGAGCACTGTCTAGAGAGCTGGCCTCTACTGAGCGGGAACTGGACGAAGCTCGGCTGGCAGGCAAGGAGCTGCGCTTCCACAAGGAGAAGAAAGATATTCTTATGCTGGCTGCTGGGCAGTTGGGCAATATGCATTCTTCCAACTGCTAGGCATCCACCCACATACGCCCCATCCTCCCCAGGCCCTTTTTTATATGTCCTTTCTAAAACTTAGTGTGATTCCTGTACATACTTTCTCAACTTTATACTTTAAAATACAGAATATATATGTGTATGTATGTATAAATTCTACACTTGGATTCCTATTTGCTAAGAGATCATTTTTCTTACTTCTAGTTTTGGGATGTAGTTGCATTTGAAACATCTCCGTGTCGCTTGACAAACAGAGCAGGCTGTCTTTGGAGCTTTGTTGGCTCTTACACTCCCAGTAACTCTGTAGTCATTTTAACAGCGCAAAATGATTGACTGTGTTCATGTTTCCTTCTTTTCAAATAACAGGGAGCTTGAATAAGGACTGTGTGCCCCACCCTAACCCTCATTCTTCCTTTCTCTTGGACCCAATGGGGCATGAAAATGAAGACTTTGGCTTTGGCTTATCTTAAGCTGGGCCTATGTGGTACCAAGCTGTTCCTCCAGTAACCAGATATTTCATAGCCTACACCACCCTCTCCCCCCTCCCCCCACCACCTTACTCCTCCTCTGCCTCCAGATGGTACTTCATTTTGAGGCTTTCCTTACTTTATTATTTAGAAGGAAGTGAAGATCTGGTTTCTTATTTTTAAAATTATTGCTGAGAAACTGCCCAGGAATAAGAGAAGACTTATAAATACAACCTGTAGGGGTTTATCACGTAATGCTGCTTCTGGGGCACAGGTACCACACCAGCAGTCCAGGTCTCCAGATGTGCTCTGCTGAAGGGGTCAGGATTGAAGCCGCTTATCTTCAGTTTTCCCTTTTCATTCCTCCTCCCCTCCTTACCTTAGTCAAACCCTGTCTTTAGACATTCCTGCCTGCAAAGATTGGTAGAAGGTAAAACATGTTTCCCTCCTCTCTCTCCTCTCATCATTTTGCCCTTTGGAAACAGTATCTGTCCAATTTGGTGAGGGCCATGTCCCTCCTATTCCCACGAAGTTGCTGCTGTTTACTACCTTGGATGTACATACCTTAGATTCATGTTTTCTCTCTTTTCTTTCCTCTTCCTTTCCTTTGATTATTAGAGCATGAGCTGATCAGGAAAATTAGATGAGACTTTGGCATTATGGCACTTCCTTATTGGAACCTTGAGAGACTACAGGAAAGGAAAGAGAATCATTGATCAGCTGCTTGTGTTTTTAATACTGTTCTCTTCCCCCACCTCTTTCCTAGGGGAAATAGGACAGAAATGATCTGGAGTACAGCGAAAGCATTTCCCTTTGGGAAGTTTTTTTGTGGGTCTCTCTAAAATATATTTCCCCCTTTTTTCTGTAATCTCCTTTATGCTGTGTTATAGTTCAATGCACTTTCTAAACTGAGTTTGAGAAACTCAATGCTCCTGCAGTTGCACTTCCCATTTAACAATTATGCACTTTGCTTTTAGAGATAGGTTAGGAAACATGCTACAATTTGCTGTTTTGGATCAGATAGGGAAAAGATGAAAGTTAGCTTTCTTACTTTTGAAATCATCTTGGTGACCAGTACTTGTGGGATCAGAGGTAAGGAATCTAGCAGCAATTGTATTAGTGCTTGAAAGAGATGTCCTTGAATTCTCCAAGCCCCATCTCTGTATTCCATGAAGCAAATGTAGGGTTTGAGCAGAGGCTCCTACATTAAATAAGACGTGTGTCTATTCAGTCTTTATGGATACTTATAATCCAGAAATCATAAACCCTCTTTTCTCCTGTGCTCTTTTCTCTGGGAAGTGTTAAGGCATGTGAGTTGTGGGAAGAATTTGTCCTTGCACCCCCTGGATTATTTTTCTCAAATATCTACCAGTAAGAGCCCAAAGAACTTGAGAAAAATTGTTCCCGTATCTGTCCACTTCTGGTGTTAAAGTTTTACTTACCTTTTTAGTACTTTCTTTGTATTTTATATGTACAATTTAATACAATTAAAAATAAATTTTTGTCTAGTAAGCCAGACTGACTCTTTCTTGAGACTTATGTATCAGAGGATACTTTCTCTTACATATATACACTTAAAAAGAACTCCTATGAGTATTTTTGGGGTGGTAGAAATAAGGTTGTACTACCAGGGGAGGGTATTCCGTTTCCCCTTCTCCAGACATTTGAGGAGCTTGGATTTTGTCCTTGGCACTTTCTCCTCAAGCTCTCCCCACTTCTGCTGGCAATCTCACCCACAAAGGTGGCTTAAACGCTATCATACACACAATTCTCAAACCTATTTCTTCCATCCCAACCTGTTTTGAGCTTTTCTGTTTTTCTCCTGAGCTCTTACATCTATATTTCCACACACTGAACATTACCACCCGGATGACACAAGCTCTTTGAACTTACATAACTAAAATAAAATCCTTTTCTCCATACATGCTCCTCTTTGACTCCCCAGATCTGTTATTGAAATTATCTGCCCAGTTATCTAAGCTAGAACCTCAGATTCATCCTCAATTCTCCCCTAATATCATCTAATCAGTCACTTACTGTTGAGTTTACCTCCTATATAAACTTCCTAACCTGCTTTGTCCATATCTACTCTCTTAGTTCAGTCCTTTTTCACCTCTGAGCTGGACCACAGCAGTCTTTTCCTAACTAGTCTCTACCTTCATTCTTAACATCCTCCACACTCCTATCAGATTTCTTTCTAAAATACTTATAGCTGTACCAATCCCTTGCTTAAACCATCACTTAGCTATCTTTACCTTTGGCAGCACTTCCCAAAGGTTTATATGTGAACCCTTGGTGTTACCTGAGATGACTTTAGGTGGTAGATGGGGAAACATTTTTATTTTTTCTAGTTATGTTTTAATCTGAGTTTGTAATAGAAAAAATTTTTTTTCCATTTATGGCAGTGATATTTAAACTTAGTGTAAACTTTTTAAAATGCCAGTCTATTTAAGGAAAAATAAGAACCAAAAATAGTGTGGGGGCTATTTGCAAACATTAAAAATTATGAGTACTAAAATATTGAACTAGAAACATTTCTTGCCTACAGGGTAAGTTCCAAAATCCTTAGCATGGCGTACAGTTTGACCATAAACTATACTTCCAGCTTTATTTCCTAGTTATAGAGCATCAGGAATACAGAGTTTCTTGCCATTCTGACAATAAACAATAAACAAGTCAAAATAGACAATAAACAAGTCAGAAAGTAAGCAAGGTAATTAAAGCTTTGAGTTTAAATCCTGTGAAGGAAATAAGAGTGAAGACCCCAAGAGCTGGAGTGAGAGGATCAGGGACAGAGATTTGCAAAAGTCCTTAGATGGGAAGGAGTACAACATAGCTGAGAGAAAGTATAGGGAGAGTTTAATGGGTGAGAGGGAAGAATGGTGGTGGAAGAGGTGGGAGAGAGGCAGAGCAGGCTGTGTGAGCCTGAACTTTTTCATTCTAAGTGCAAAAGTAAGTCAAGGGAGGATTTTCAGTAGAGATGTAACCAACTCATTTTTCCAAAGACCACAGTACCTACTGCAGAGAACAGATGTATCTAAGTCTCAGTACAACTGCTTTCCCTGTAAAACTACCCAACCTTAAAGTCCTAGTTCAAATGGAGGGCCCCCCTTACATGCACTCTCCTTACTTCCAGTCCTATTAGAAATTTTCTTTGTTCCGCCATAGAACTTTGTGCTATGGCAATGATCACTTTCCTAATGTAATTATAAAGTGACTGTTGACAACACAGGAATTTCCCCGTTCTGCCAGCACCTCTTAAAATATTAGACACACATATCGACATTCATAACTGTTTGACTTTAACATTAATAAATAAACCCACAGTCCACTATTGTTTAAGGTCTATGTAGATTCCAGAATGTGGGGGCAACATGGGTTTTGCCTCAACTCCTAGGTTTTTAAATGTTAAATATTTGTACCATCCTCAGAGAAGCTAAAGCTCCTATTTTGTTCAAAGCCGTGATTTTTCTTTTTTAATTTCCATAAGTGGAGGAAAGAATTTGAGTGAGTTTTCTTTTTCTTTAAGGTTGATATTTGTCTCCCCAATCTTATTTTACCGGACAACCAGGTCTGCTAGGGTTTTTTTAGGAGAGAAAATTCGTGCTGCAGTACGTTCCAGAAGCAGCTTTTTGAGGCAGAACTGCTGACTGAACTACATTTTTTTTTTTTAATGCTTCCATCATAGATCAGGCTGCTCCTCGGCACAGTATAGGTCTGGAAGTTTCTAGAGAAAAAATCTCTCTTCAACTTCCATTCCCTAGTATGGAGTGAAAGGAGACGCGAAGCAAGCCTTTAACAAAAAAAAAAACCAGGATGGGCGTCTCTGTCAGCTACCCTATTTCAGCGGAAGTTATTGACTCCGCCCACCCCCTAGCCTGTCCCTCTCAGAGCCGGGGCCTTCCGCTCACGACCCGCTCAAGATGGCTACGGAACACTTCCGGGATATTCCCAAACTAGGCCCGCCTCCGTTGCGTATTTTCACCGCGCCGAGGGCGGGACTTAGAGTTAGTTTTTGATTGGTCAATTTGACTGGCGACCTTTCCCCTCCGCGACAGCTACCGGAGGAGCCTCGGGCCTGAGAGGCACGGCTGGGAGTTAGAGCGAAGGCAAGATGGCTGACGTGCTGGATCTTCACGAGGCCGGGGGCGAGGACTTCGCCATGGATGAGGATGGGGACGGTGAGGACAGTGGAGGCGGCTGCGGGAAGCGGGGAAGGTGCGAGAGAAGGGCGTATTAGAAAAACGTAATCTCCCTTCTCCCCAGCGAGGAGGATGCGAGCGGGGAACTGGCTTTCCGTTGGCTTGGAGACCCCGCCTCCTTCGGGAGGAATGGGGGCGGTCCAGGAAGGGACTGAGACTGGAGGTGGTGAGGTCGGCTTTCAAATGATGTCTGGAAAAGAGACGCTAGTTGTAAACTGTTATCTCTGTCACTTATTCTTTCACTTCTGGGGTTCCAGAGAGCATCCACAAACTGAAAGAAAAAGCAAAGAAACGGAAAGGTCGTGGCTTTGGCTCTGGTGAGTGTTTGTGGGTGGAATGGGGTCTAGAATGGTGAGAACTATGAGTTTTGGAGTCCCCATTCAGAGTTATGGTGAGCAGTGGGAGATGGGGGATTTTCCGGTGATCTCGTGTATGTTTCTAATAGAAGAGGGGTCTCGAGCGCGGATGCGTGAGGATTATGACAGCGTGGAGCAGGATGGTGATGAACCCGGACCACAGCGCTGTAAGTAAAATGGAGATTGTAGAGAATTAGGAAACAATGAAATAAAACCCAATAGGAATGGGGTCAGAGGTAGCTTAACCAATCTCTGTGGTGTCTGCACATAGTCTACTTCTGTGATCTTGTTTTGAAGTTTTTCTCTCATAACCTCAAACAGCCTCCCTCCCTTCCCCAACAGCTGTTGAAGGTTGGATTCTCTTTGTCACTGGAGTCCATGAGGAAGCCACGGAAGAAGACATCCATGATAAATTTGCAGAGTATGGGGAAATAAAAAACATCCATCTCAACCTGGACAGGCGAACAGGATATCTGAAGGTATCCTGAGTGATACTCCATTACCTCTCTTCCCCCATAACCCTTAGACAGCGTTGGTAGTTCTCCCATGTTTGTTGTGGTTGGCCAAGAGCAAAGTTAAAATAAAATGACATTGGGAATTGATTTTGTTAGACATAGCAAAGAGACAGAAACAGACACACAGTTGTATATATAATAGAGGTATATGATGTATATTCGTTGTTGAGAGTATGGATTTTTCTATTTGAATAGAAAATAGCTTGCTGGAATAGGAGGGTTTTCATAATCTGTCTTTTCACTTGTCCTAGGGGTATACTCTAGTTGAGTATGAAACATACAAGGAGGCCCAGGCTGCTATGGAGGGACTCAATGGCCAGGATTTGATGGGACAGCCAATCAGCGTGGACTGGTGTTTTGTTCGGGGTCCACCCAAGGGCAAGAGGAGGTAAAGTGGAGAGGGCAAACACTATCTCAGTGAAGAGAATATGAGCAAAACAGAATAAGGACATTGTATTGTATTTCTCTGATGAGCCCTATCTCTTTTCCTTGTCCCTAGAGGTGGCCGAAGACGCAGCAGGAGTCCAGACCGAAGGCGTCGCTGACCCATCTTCTGTTGTTCTGGTGTTCTCTCCAGAGGTTCCATTTGACCATGCAGCTTTGGGGAAATAGGGCTGGGGTGGAACTCACTGTGTTTTATATTTAATCTCTTACCCTTTCCTGCTTAGTGTTTCTTTTGAGTTATGAATAAATGTCCCATTTTTGTTTTCTACATTTAAAATTACTTTCCTGTTCTGACATTGCAAGCTCTGAAGCACTATTTACAGTAAGGTAGTGTGGGTCACTGTGAAGATACTTCTCCCAGGGACTGAATTCTGTGTGAGTTTCTACAGTAGACATAGTCTCAAGTCTCAGCTGGGGTCAAAGTAGAGACTGCTCAGTATTTCTTTTTCTTGGAAGCTAAGAGAGCAGGGTAGAAGTCAGATATTCTTGTGATACTAAAGAATAATTATTCTGTTCCTGTGTACTCTGTCCTGAGCAAATGGATGTTATAGAAATGTCTCTTTTGTTTCTCCTGCCTCTTTTGCTGCCACATTTGCTTGTATTTCCATCTGTCTAAGGGCTTGAATCTCCTGCGGGGGCTTTCTTCCAGATCCTCCTTCTCTGGAGGAGTCTATACTAAGTTCTTGATGCCCTCTTCGGCAGCCAAGGGTGAAGGCCCCATAGAGGAGAGGATCCAGAGGAGCATTGAGGAGGCCAAAGAGGAAAAGGATGTGGCTGAGGCTGGGAGGCACTTCATTTAGCATGGTGGGAGAGAACCAGTACCAGAGACCTAGCAGGTAATAAGGTGTCCAGCAGAGGATGAAGGTCAGCAGGACAAGCAGGGCCAGTCGCAGGGCCCGAAGACGAACACGGGGACGATTGTCTAAGGAGCGGCGGAGGGCAAATTCACCGGCAGAGGCTGGGAATTTAGAAAACACACTCAAATTCAGAACCACTCAGCTCCTGAGTTGATGAATGGGCATAAATAGAGCTCTCCCCCTCTACAAGGAAGAAAATGCTGCATGCCGCCTTTCCCTTCCCAGCCTAGGACGATACACTCTCCTCCCCCCAGGGATTATGATAGACATGCTGGGAAAAAAAGGTTTCGATTAAGATGCTGTGTTACATGAAGCTGCCAAGTCTATTTGAAGACGTGCTGGTGTCTAACAGGAGAATACTGATCCCTTTTCTCCTTATTCTTGCCCAGCTAACTCAACTTCAGAGAATGAAGTTATAATTGAAGGCATTCAATAACATTATGTGTAGCATCAGGTGCTAGAGATATGGGTGGTATTTCACTTTTGGTTTGATAGATCACTATCAAATAAATGAGGTTAGAAGCAGTAGGGTATGGGTTAGGGCCTGGGGTCTGGGGTCTCACCATGGTTCCCCTTTCTTGTCCGGGAACTGGACGCACTGAGGACAATGCGGCTATAGCAGATGGTCATGGCAGTCAGTGGCAGCAGAAAGAGGCAGCAGAAGGTGAAGAGGTTATAGGTGGTCTCTTGCCATTGAGCCTTGAAGCTGCCTTTGGTGACACACTGAGTGAAGGGGACTGGACCAGCTCGGCGGACAGTATGGAACAGGAATAGCTAGAATGGAGTTGGGGACTGTTAGAGCTGGTTCCCCTTACCCTCCCCACCAGCCTACCCACCAGTTCAGCAGTATCTCCTTCCAGTTCATTCTTAATTCTCTGCAGTGCCGAGTAATTGTACATCCATGGTGCCATATTTAAAAGTGTAGAAATGTATCTCGAAAATCCCTCTTCCCCTTAGGCTATGTTTGTTAAATCCGGAATTTAAAGAATCCTGTCTTCTCAAGGGGTGGGTACAGCTCAGAGGTAGCACATATGCTTACCATGCACGAGGACCTGGGTTCAATCCCCAGTACCTACATTTAGAACAAAAAGGAAAAAAAAAACCTTGCCTTTTCAAATACTATTCTAACATTGAACTTCATAAAAGGGTATCTACCACCTCACCAACCTTTTGAGCTGAAATGATTTTCATGATGTGTGTGATTGATTCTGTGAAAACAAGAAATCTTGTATAAAACAGGTGCTGCTAAAGTTTCAGGCCATTTTGCAGCCACTCTGTAAAGTGACCTTTAGTAATAGTCATATGTACAGTAACTATGATGGTGAAACAATGTTAAATAAAATCTAACATTTTCCAAATGCTGTTGGCTGCCCCTTCCCCTTTTTGGCAAACTGCTGGGGTTTTGCTTTGAGTCAGTAGGGAGTATTTTTCAGTTGAGAGCTTCAGGTTGACTACCTCAGTTCAGGTAAGGTGGATTGAGTCACTATTAGTTTGATAGAAGGCAAGCTTTGTAGGTATCAGATTCTTAGATATAAGGCATTTTGGAAAGTGATTTCAGCAAACATGAGGGACTTTTAGGAAAGGTAAATAGTATCAGCCACAGACATGCAATTAAATGAACTGCTTGGACTTAGGATCAGGCGATTCTAAGTCAGTTGGGGAGTGGTTTTTCCTCTTCCCCTATCTTGAGTCCATATATTTTGAGGGTTTTGTTTTGGGGGGGGGGCGGGTTATAGTACACCTAGAAATACTTGACACCTTGTGAGAAGGAGTTTAAAATAGGCAGGGCTCCTGGACTCACATTTTGGTCCATGGCCCCACTTCTGCCTCTTCTTTTCTTATCTGATACGCAATTTACCATCGACTGTGGAAACCTTTTCAGCTACTTCTGATAACTTGGAAACTCGAGTCTATAAAAATAGTTTCTAACTACAAGAATGTTCCCTTCACCACACTAACAAAAAAGTTTTTTTTTACTGACACTAATATTTTAAGTGCAACATAAGGGCAGTGCAGAATTTACATAGGAGGATGCTAATGTGGAACCCAAAATAGCACCTTTTGAACCTCAATCATGATGTTACCAGGTTGCTGTTGAAGCAAATGGAGGTTGCACTATTGTCAGGTTTTCAGACTGCAAGAAAGGATGAAATTCATTTGCTATTCCATTATCTTGTGGCCTATATATTTCAAGGGATTTAGCCAGTCATACAGCTAGTTGTGGTAGAGCCTAGACTCAAAAAGCAAAAGTAAAACAAGCAAACGTCAAAAACAGGCTTCTTCCTAACTCCCAGCTCACATCTAAAATTCGCTTCATATAAATTCAACTGTAACTCCTTTTGCATGGAGGCAACAGGCTGCTTTTTAAAACTTGGGGTAGCAGAGGTCCTGTTTGCAACATACTGTTGGAAGCAATACTTCCTACTTTAGAACTACGGTCAGACTAACTGATAGTTAATTTATAATATTTAAGGATTTAAGGGTCAAATCTTAAATCTGGCTCTAGAATGTATTATTCCAGAGGCTGAAATTATAGACTCCGTCCTGACATAACCCTAATCCTTGTCTCAGAGATGCTGCTTTACTCCCTCCTCCCAGATAGTGGTAGTGGTTTTGGTTTTGAAAGAATTGCTTTTTTCTAGATTTCTAGTTCATTTTCAGTATTGAGATTTGATTAACTGGTCCTCAAGTTCAGATGCTCCCCCTTTCCCCCGGTTCTGACACCCACCATAAAGTTAGAGTAAAAAATGGCAAATCTAATTGTCACTCTCTACCTTTTACTTTAGAGTCTCCAATGCCCTCAGGATAAACTACAAGCCTAATATTTGTGATCTCGTTCTTCATTCCCCCCAGGGTTCATTATTCACCATTCTCTAGCCCTCATCTTGAGCTGCAACCACTGTGAGATTGTCTACCCTCTACCCTCCCCAGCAGTCCTGCTTTAACTTGTCTGACTTCCAAGAATCAACTTTTAACGTCTCTGGGAAGTCAGGAAGCTTTCCCTAACTGTCCAAGAGTGGGTCAGACATCTCCGTTGTTCTTTAGCTCCTTATGCTTAGATTAACGCTCGACTACACACTGTGTTCTAATTGCATATTAATTTGACTCTGCACTAGTTTAAAAATTTCTTGGAGGCAAGACTTTGTCGCTCTATCCTTGATAGAACTTTTGATTGTACCTAGGGGATGCACATTATTTTTTGGATTGATGAATGAATACCACAAAGTTTTGTCCAAAGTCACTGACTTAACTGTCTTCTTCCCATATATGTTTCCTCCCTGCCCTAGAGTTCTGCATCTGAAAAAGGTTGGGAGGGAGGATGCAAAAAGGTGGAAGTCAAGTGTAGTAAAATCAAAGGCTCTTTACAAAAATACAAATTAACACTCGATGATGGTAACTTGCAAAAGAGATAGCAGAGGCTCCCCCGCTGAGGATTAATGGTGACCGCGGCCACGCACACCCCTTGAAACCGAAGGCTCATGTTGTATACCCAAATTCTTGTTGAGTCTAGCCGTAAGTGCCGGCAAGTCACTCACCTGGGGCAAGGCAAGCAGGAAACTAAGTCCCCAGGCTGCCCCCAGAAGTTTCCCTCCAGTTGAGCGGGGTCCAAGCGGGTGGAGTACGGCTGCCTGGCGGTCGAGCCCAATGACCACAGGCAGGAAAGCTGCGGCATACATAGCCATTAGTTTCAGGAACATGAGTGTCCGACATGCGATATCCCCGGCCAGCCACTGAACAGTGATATTCCAGGTGGCATCTAGAGGCATAACCACAAAAGTGACCAGTAAGTCGGCAGCTGCTAAATGAGCAAAGAGTCGTCGTACCGGAGAGGGGCGGAGCTGGCTAGGTTGCGGCCGTGTCACTGACCACAGCACAGCCAGGTTCCCTCCAGCCGAAGAAATAAACAGCACAACGGTCACTCCCACTCGGACCTTGGCTGCAACTGAGAAGGTGGGCAGCTCTGAGCCCTCCACTTCTACTCCTGACCCCGCCCAGACCTCCCCTGCTGCTGACCCCGAAGGGGTGCCGTTTCCTGCAGACATGGTGACCTGGAAAGGCAAGGGGTGAGGGGATAAAGTGTGGGTTTGAAGAGATTAGCTGCGTCCGCTGATTGTTCTCTCTCCCTTTTAGGATCTTAAGTTGGTTGTTTGGCGAATTTCGTCCACTAAAGCGTCTGTCTCTGGAGACTCCATCCGTATTCTGGAAGTCACCTGTCCAACTGTCAGGGTCCTGCAGGGAACAGGAATCCGGTGTAGGCTTCTGCTTCCATTGACTTCTTTAGCGCCCAGAGTCCTGGATTCGGCTGGAGCGTGCGAGTGAGTCAGTGTGTGAACTCACTGGGGTGTTCTGTTGAACGCGCTCCAGGGTGGAGGGAACGCTATCCTAGAGGCCCCGGCGAGAGCACTGCGGCACCTTCTGGCCCCGGCCGCATCCTGCAAGCCCCGCCCTTGGTCCAGACTATTTAAAGGAAAATGTGCCTCCGCAGGCGGGCTTAAGAAATAGAGATCATCTGACAAAAGGACGCGCTGATGGAGACGCGCGCAAAAACACGCAGGTGTAGGCCCAGAGACAAGTGCTGCTCGTTCTGAAATGCCGCTTCAGGGGCCGGCTGCAGGCGCTTTCTTTCCTGATGATGTTTGTCCCTCGCGCGGCACCGTCGGGTCGTCCGGGAGGCGTGACTAGGGGCGGGAAGTGGGGCGGGAGCAGATCTGCGGAGCCGGGGCCGCCGCTGTCATGGACGCCTGGGTCCGCTTCAGCGCTCAGAGCCAGGCCCGGGAGCGGCTGTGTAGGTGCGGCCCGAAGAGGAGTTGGGGGAGGGCGGGCAGGGGAAGAGCCTCGTGAGGCGAGGTCAGGTTCCCACTACGGGGGTCAAAAAGGGTCAACTCAGGGTACGAGGTCCCGGACGGAACGCGAGGCTCTCTGTTGAGCCGGCTATGAGGCCATGATTCGTTTCTGCCCGCGGGAAAGATGGGAAAACTGAGGCACGAGTGGGCCAGCGGGGAGGCCGCTCAGGGTTGCGTGTTGACATGAGACCGACAGTTTCCTCACTGGGCACCGGTGGGACGAGGAGCGTTCGCCCCGTGGCGGATAGCGACCTGGACTCTGTCCCCAGGGCTGACGAGGCGCTCCGAAGTTTCCCTGTCCCCTCAGCCTTCTGTCACCCGCGAACTCCTCTGTCTCCCCGCCCTGGCTTTTAGTCTCGATTCATCTCAAGGGCCTTGAAAATCTTAGTCCACCTATTCTGAAGAATAATCTGCCCTCCAGCTATCCCCCACTCCCTCACATATCACAAAGATGCTCACACTGATGTGCTTGTGATGGACCCCCTGCCGCCTTCATTATCCCCTTCAGTCCTCGTCATTGTCAAATCTCTCGTTTCCTCAGTTCTAGAGAGTGCTCCCCACCCCCTTCTAGGCTCCTTTTTTTTTTAATCCTTACGTCTTTCTCTTCCCCTGGCCTGGAGGAGAAACGGTGAGATGTGGGCATGAAGAGGAGGAGAGGGAAATGTCTCAAACGGGGAAAAGGAGGGGTCCAGGGAGGACTCGCCTTTTGGAGGACACTTTTGAGAGGGAGGTTAGGGAGGCCTCCACCTTACCTTACCTGTCCTCTCTCTCCTCCAGGGCTGCCCAGTATGCTTGCTCCCTTCTTGGCCATGCTCTACAGAAACATGGGGCCAGTCCTGAGTTACAGAAACAGATTCGACAACTGGAGGGTCATCTGAGCCTAGGAAGAAAGCGTAAGTAACTGTGCCTTTCCTTTTATTAATCCAACACTTCCTCCATCCCCAGCTTTTCTTCCTTAGTCCCTCCGTCCTGTTTTTGACCTTCTCTGCCGGTTCTTCTCCCTCATTTCCTCTGCACTTACTCTCTGCATGCCTCCTGACCCGGACAAGAGAGCAGGGGTAAGAGTAATGAAGGATTAGAAAGAATGGGGCAAATTTGAGAAAACTAACCTGGGACACAAATTGATTAAATCTTGAAGTAAAATAGAATGAACTCTTTCTGCACTTAAAATTGTTTGTTATTGTTTTTTATCACTTGCTCGACTTTCACCCTCTTGCGCTCTCTCTTTCTCTGTGTCTTGCTCTCTATTTGCCTCTCTGCTTTCCCAAATCCTTGCTTTTCTTTGCTAACCTCCGCAAGTCCTACGCCTCGGTAACTCGGCAGATGCCCTTGAGTCAGCCAAACGAGCTGTGCATCTATCAGATGTTGTCCTGAGATTCTGCATCACTGTTAGTCACCTCAATAGAGCCTTGTACTTCGCCTGTGACAATGTCCTGTGGGCTGGAAAGTCTGGACTCGCTCCCCGTGTGGATCAGGAGAAGTGGGCCCAGCGTTCATTCAGGTTTGATATCCTTTTATCCTTCAAAACCTTTTGTATTCTCCATACTGCATAGCTGGCCTTTTATGAAAGAACAGTCTCTCAGGGGCTTCTCTGAGAATATACACATCTTAATCACTTGGCTTCCAATCTTCATTTAGATCTTAAACTATCAGAGAATAATGAATAGGGGAAGATGGAAGACAGATGCTCTTCCATGATGAATGACTAAGATCGGGCAAGATTAGATATTAATTTTATTTCTTTAATTCTGCGTCTGTCTGTACCACAGGTTATGCCCCTCATTGCCTGCTCATTCATTCATTCTAAAAATATTTAGTAGGTTCTTGCTGTGAGCCAGGGAATACAGCAAAGGGCCAAACAGTTATGGTTCCTGCTCTCATGAAGCTTCTAGTCTAGTGGAGGAGTCAGGGATTAAGACAAATAATCACCAAACCAAATATTTGTGGGGAAGTACACGATGTTATGAGATATATAACACGGGGAACTAATTTAGATTGAAAAGTCAAGGAAGAATTCTTTGAGAAAATTAAATTTGTTTCAGACTTGAAGTCTGAGTAGAAGTTATACAAAGCAAACAGTAGCAGAGAAGATCTTCCCAAACAGAAAATAGCACACTTTAAGGACTGAGCCAAGAAAGACTTCATGGAATTAGAGAAATAGAAAGAAAACCAGTGTGATGGACTTAAGGCTAAAAGTTCAAACTGGAGAGGCAGACAGGGTCCAGGTCATTCATGCAAAGCCTTGTAGGCAATGGTAAGGGTTTTTTTTTTTGTTTAAATTTTATCCTAAGTACAGTGGGTTCTGAGCAGAGATGTGACATAATTCAAATTGTGTTCAAAAAAGATCTCTCATGCTGTAGTGTGGAAAATGGATTGCTGTAGAGCAAAAGAGGAGGAGATGCCCTAATGTGGTCAAGAGATGATGTTGGCTTGGACTGAGGAGCAGGCTGGTGATGAAAGTGGAAAGAATCATGATTTGGGAGTTAAATGATCTGTATACATATCATCTGTATTGGTTTTTTGTTCTCCAATGATTCTTTGTCATTTTACATTAGCATCTTTCCTTCTACATTTATGTCTTGCTTTTCTCTTCATCTTTATCATTTATATTTATAACATGGCTTAGGATGTATGAGGGGTGGGAGTGGAGGCATGGCTGGAGTGGTATGGAGAAACAACTCCCCAGAAGGGTTTATATGCCATGTTTATTCATTTTATTCAATAAATATTTATAGAGCTCTTAGTATGTGCCGAGCACTGGTCTAGACACAGTGCTAAAGACAAACAAGATCCCTGCTCCAGTGGTGCTTACATTGTAACAGTAAGAGCAAAGAAACAATAAATGAGAAAAATGACAGAGAGTGGTAAATGCAATGCAGGAAGTTAAAAAAGTCATGTGGTAGACAGTAAATGGCTCGCTACTTTAGAATTGGGAGGTCGGAGAATACATCCCTAAAGAGATAATATTTATTTATTTATTTATTTATTTTAATTGAAATATAGTTGATTTACAATGTTTTGTTAGTTTCTGGTGTATAGCAAAGTGATTCAGAGATATATATATAAATTTTTTTCTTTTTCATGTTCTTTTCCATTATGGTATATTACAAGATACTGAATATAGTTCCCTGTGCTATACAGTAGGACCTCGTTGTTTATTTTATATACAGTAGTTTATATCTGCTAATCTCATACTCCTAATATGGCCCTCCCCCACACCCCTCTCCTTTGGTAACTATCAGTTTGTTTTCTGTGAATCTATTTCTGTTTTGTAAATAAGTTCATTTGTGTCATATTTTAGATCCCACATATAAGTGATATCATATGATACTTGTCTTTCTCTGGCTTACTTCGCTTAGTGTGATAAGCTCTCTAGGTTCATCATGTTGCTGCAGATGACATTATTTCATTCTTTTTTATGGCTGAGTAGTATTCAGTTGTGTGTGTGTGTGTGTGTATCACGTTGAAGTGTGACATTTAAGCTCAAACTTGAAGTGCAAGGAAGAACCAGCCATGAGAAGATTTTGGAGGGAGAATATTTCAGGTTGAGGGAGTATGTGGTATAAAGTTTCTAAAACAGAAACGAGCTTAATAGGATCAAAATACAGAAAGAACCTAATGTGTTTGGAGCATAGCGATTAAGGGAAAGCATGGTACAAGATGAAGTTAGAGAGACAGAGTCAGATGTTGAGTTCTATATGCCTGCCTAAAGTAGTTTATTCTAAATGTGGTAGGGAGGAAACCTTGGAGAGTTTTAAGAAAGGGAATAATGATGTGATTTATGTTTATGCCAGCTACTGTATGAGATTAGATTGTTGGGAGTGGGGAGCAAGTGTGGCTGTGGAGAAACCAGTTAAAAGACTAAAGTAGTAGTTCAAGGAAGAGATGATGGTGGCTCAGACTGTGGTGGTGGAGTATAAAAGATAGATGTGGTCAGAGTCAGGATATGTTTTAGAGTTAGGACAATTATATTGAATACAGACCACTGTTGTCAGAATGGATTAAAAATAAAAAAGACATAGACTGTTCTTAAGGAATTTATAATCCAACTCATTTGGCAAGGTGGGCTTAGCTTTTTTTTTTTCTTTTAATGGAAGGATTGGATTTAAATGGTCTATACATCTGAGTCTTTGAAACAACTGAAGCTGTTCTTTTAAAATAAATTTGCATTGTTATAGTTCAAGTTGAATGTGTGTGCACTAATGGGTTGCCAAGTGGAAAAGTGAAATTTGAGGTTGATCTTGGAATATTTCATGACTCATGAATTTTAAGCGAGGATCTTAAGGTGCACATAAATCCCATTAGTTACAGAAAGGTGGAAGGCCATTTGTGAGAGTGGGCAATAACATTCCCTTCTGGTATTCTAATGTGTAATCCTTTTGCACTATGGGGGGAAAAAAGAAGTGTAAGTGTTCTGTTGGATGTAAGTAGGTATACGTACCCTTACCGACTCTACTGCCCTGTGTATCCCAGGTATTATCTGTTTTCCCTCATCATGAATTTGAGCCGTGATGCTTATGAGATTCGCCTCCTGATGGAACAAGAGTCTTCAGCTTGTAGCCGGCGACTGAAGGGCTCTGGAGGAGGAGTCCCAGGAGGAATTGAAACTGGGGGAGCTGGGAGTCCAGGAACTCCAGGAGGAAGCCTGCCCCAAGTAGCTCTGAAGCTTCGACTCCGAGTCCTGCTCCTGGCTCGGGTCCTTCGAGGTCATCCCCCTCTTCTGCTCGATGTGGTCAGAAATGCCTGCGATCTCTTCATTCCACTGGACAAGCTAGGCCTCTGGCACTGTGGCCCTGGGATTGTGGGGTTTTGTGGCCTTGTGTCCTCCATCCTGTCTATTCTCACCCTAATCTGCCCTTGGCTACGACTCAAGCCTTGATGTTCTGGTGGTACAGGATAAGGAGGGGCCTGAATTGGTGGGATGGAATTTTAGGTTGTCCCCATGTAGCAGTCCCATTCTAACTCTACTCCTTGGTTAAAGTTGAAATCCAGAGATTCAAGGGTAGAGGGGGAAGCTTTGGGGAAGATGAGGGGAGGAAAGCTGTCTTGCAAAGTCGGTGGGATGATTCTGATGTTCATATCTGCTGATTTCTTGTTCTTTTCCTCTTTCATTGTATTGTCTTGACTCTTTTTCCTGTGTCTCTTTCAAGTCTGTTTAAGATTCTGTGTCTGCATCTCTTTTACCTTCTCAGTACCCTATCCTAGGAATTTAATCCACAGCAGAATTACTTTTTGATGTGGGAGGTAGAAGGTATGGTCTGTAAAGTTCTTTTTTAAATTATTATTGTTTTTATTGAAGTATAGTCAGAAAGAGAAGTCCCATGTGGTCTGTGGAGTTCTAACTGCCTTCTTTTTTCTCACAAGGGTGACCTGTGGCAGTTACTCCCCCCTTCATACTCCACATCATAAATTTAAGGGCTTTACGTTCCAGTGAGCCCTTCCCACGGGCCCCAGAGCTGGCTTCACGCTTCTTCTTCCTCTCCCGTGTCGGCCTCACCAACCTTCCTCATGACTTGCCCTTACCCTTCCCTCTGTGTACACCTGCAGATTTCTGCCTACACTTTGATTTCATGGCTTGATCTGGCCTTTTCTTACCCCTTCTTTGCCTATCCAATGATGCTGTGTCTGGCATCTTGCTGTAAATACTGTACAATGATTCTGTGTAAATAGCTGAGGCCCTTGCCCATGATGGAGAGCAAGCCTTCCAGGTTAGCAGATTAAAGATCAATTCACTCACTGAAGTTTGGTCTGGTCCCATGTGTTCTGGTCCTCTGAGGCGCCTATTTCTGTCACTGTGGTTTGGGTTTTCCATGGAATTAGCCACTGGCATCATTGTCCGCAGACTTTTATTGAGCACCTACAGTGTGCAGGGCATAATACTAAATGGTAGAGACACAAAAAGCTGAGAGGCTCCACGGCCCCCACTTCAGAAGTTTAGAGCCCAGCTGAGGAGCTGGGGGCCTTGTGGCAAAGTAGTCACACTGGTTCCACAAGGCGCATCTCCCACCAGGTTCCTAGTTTATAGCTCCTCCAAAAACTATGGTGTCATAGGCAGCATAGGTGAAGAGTCACAAACAAAACCAAGTGGAGCGGGGATGGTAAGTCGTGGTTTGTGGGCGGGCTGTGTCTTCACACGGTGGGACTCCCTTGGGTAGGTGGGAAATGTATCACTGTTGTCAGCTCTTTCGTCTTCCATATCCCAGGTTGAGATAAATAAGGTTAGGAAGCAAAAAGAATCTATCTCCCGCTCCTGCCTTCTATTCCAAACTCGAGGAAAGCATTGCCTGGAACCACAAAGATAGACTAAAAGAAAGGGAAAGAAAGGACAGAAAGTCAAGAACTGTGTTCTCCTTGGATGCTAAGACGACGCCTCCAGGGGGCAGCACCAAGGCAGAGAAATACACTAAAATCGGTCAGTCCTCCTTTCCTTGGTCTGGGGCTCCCCACCATTACTCCTCCCATTCCTCCCAACTTTATTTTTAGCTGCCAGTGGGAGGGGGCAGGATGGGAGAGAAAGTAAAGAAAACAGAGAAGGAGAGGGACAGAGGCACAGAGGACTTCTCACACGGACAGGGAACGACCAGGCATGGAGCTCCCCCTCATCCCTTACCTGTCCTTGCCCTTGGTGCTCCTGACAGGTGAGGGAGGTTAAGTTCTTGGTTTCTGGTGGGAATGGAAGAGATAGAGATTGTTTAGCATTGGGACCTTTATGGTTAAAATTCTTTGGGAGTTAGGTTGAGGGGTTAACTGATTTCTACATTCCTCGTGTGTGTGTGCGTGTGTGTGCGCGCGTGCACACACGTTTGCATTCTTATGCCCACACAGATGACTGCCTGGCAGGGGCTGAAGCTGTCCAGTGCCTTGTGTAATATTTGTGTGCAATCATCTAAAACTTTCTCCTAAGCCCTGGAGGAGTGAAGGGACCAAGAGGAAACATGATCTGACCTTCCTCGTGGCTAGTCTGATTACTATTACCGCCTCCCTATTTCTGCCTATTCTTGGTGGTCTCTGGGGCCTAGGCATAACTGATTGACTATGGTCAGAGCCCTGGGTTTACCTAACCAATGAGATACAGTTCCTGCTCATACAGTCCTGCCGGTTTCCTAGATGTGAAAAGGCTCACATACACCTTTCTGAAACTGAGCATGCTGTAAGACAGAACTGTGACCATTGGTGTAAGTGGTGGTAGGGTGACCTGAGAGGGGGTTGCTTGAAAGGAAGGAACAAGACACAGTTAGGGAAAGAACCATGGGAGGGACAAGAGGCCTGGAATTTTTCCTCATCAGTGCCCTGTAATCTTCGTTTCCTAAAATACCAGCTCTGATTTTAAAGGGGTAGGGGTTGGGAGGGAAGAATCAGCCAGTACAGACGGAGGGGTTGTCTTAGAGTTGGCTGAGAGTTAAGGAAGAAAGGCAGGTAGGTAGGGGCAGCTGGCTGGGGGATGAGTTAGAAAGGAAGCGGGTTGTGAGAAATTGGGGGTGATGGGACACTTGGAAAGGATGGATGGCAAACCATGTGTGTGGGCAGGCAAGTGGCTCCACCCAGTTAATTACCACTGAGGTTTTCAGGGCTGGAATCAACCAGAGACCTAGACATTGGAGAAAGAAGTGAGGATGTAACGATGCTGGGAGTCAAGAAGAGAGAGGAAGGAAAGGAGAGACCTGGATTGCAGTGTTCCTTAACCTCTTGTCTCCCTGTGGTCCTGGGTTTGGGGAGACTTTGGAAGGAACAGTTGTTCTGAGGCTGCAGAAAGGCCTCCCTCTTTTGACCTTCATAGCTTGGAGAGAAGGATGTGTAGGAGGAATGATGTAGAAAAGAGGAACTTGACCCTTTCAGACATGTCTGTAAATGAGATTTCGGGGGTGGGAATGGAAATACAGCTGTGCAACAGCATGGCAGAGGGCCACACGTTAGACATCTGACCCAAACACAGGAAAGAGCTCATCCTTGCTTGGAGCTCTGGGTGCATGACATTGACAGAGGCCAGGAGAGCTTATGAGTAAGAAGAAGGGAGAGAGATTGAGATCAAAACATGCCCTTTATGGCGTCTCTCTGGTTGTACCTCTGGGCATTCATTAGCCACACCAACTGAATCCTGCTAACTTTATGATCCTGGCCCCCAGGTCTCTGCTGCCCCTTTAACCTGGATGTGCATCGCCCACGCCTATTTCCAGGGCCACCTGAGGCTGAATTTGGATACAGTGTCTTGCAACATGTTGGGGGTGGACAGCGATGGTGAGGAGGAAACCAGAGAGCCATGGGACTGGGACTGTGCTAGAGCTGTTAAAGGGGAGGTGAAGTAGATGGATATGTAAACTTGTCTGGTTCTTTGGAAGTGGCTGGAGCTCTAGACTTGCTATCCCCGTGCCCTTTCCCTCTGGTCTATCTCAAGTGTCATATTCACACTATGCTTGTATTCATGTCCTCCTCCCAGGATGCTGGTGGGTGCCCCCTGGGATGGGCCTTCAGGCGACCGAAGAGGGGACGTTTATCGCTGCCCTGTAGGGGGCTCTCACAATGCCCCATGTGCCAAGGGCCACTTGGGTAAGAAGGTTCCCAATGCTTCCACTCCTAAACTCTAACCTCGATGAGTAGCTTTGACCCCTTACACCTCACCACTTCACCTCCATATCCCACATACTCCCCGCTCCTGACTCAAGCCTGATGTCACCCTCTTCCCAAATCACCCTGAACTCCAGCACCCCATCTGTGACCCCCATGATCTCTTCCACTCCCCTCCAACCAGGTGACTACCCACTAGGAAATTCATCTCGTCCTGCTGTGAATATGCACCTGGGGATGTCACTACTAGAGACAGATGGTGACGGGGGATTCATGGTAAGCTAAGGAAAGGGTGGTGGCGGGGTTTCTGAAAGTTCGTGGTAGAGAAAAGGGTGGCATGATAAGGGAAACTGGTCTATGTGTAGCCGTCAAGGAGTTAAACCTAGACAGCAAGGAGGGGACTCTCGGGGAGTGGACTCAATGGCTCCTTTGACCAGGAGCATGTTCTGAGGGTGCCCTCCCAAGCCTGGGAGTAACTGTTTCCCCCCACCCATCCCCAGGCTTGTGCCCCTCTCTGGTCGCGTGCTTGCGGCTCCTCTGTCTTCAGTTCTGGGATCTGCACCCACGTAGATGCTTCGTTTCAGCCCCAGGGAAGTCTGGCACCCACCGCGCAACGTGAGCCAGGAGCAGGGACTGAGGACTCGGTTCCCAGAACAGGGTGCAGGGTGGGGAAAAGATGGGGCTGCAGGGTGTGATGCTTGGCGGGGGGCCTGCATGGCTATCCTCATTGCTACCTAATGTGCCTGCAAAAGCTCCATGTTTCCTAACAGATTAGAATTCAGACTCTTTACGAGGGTATCAAGACTCCACGAACTGATTTAACCAACTCCACCTGTGTCCCTCCATACCCTGCACCTCGTCTGTAGCCTTCACCTCGCCATTCTCCTGTGTGTCATCTATCTTTATACCTCTACCTCCCTTTGTTTAAAGTGTTCTCCACCCAGATGCCTTTCCTCATATTCCCCGCTCCTCCAGCACCTCCAGTCTTCAGTATCTTCTCAGTTGCTGCCTCCTTTGCTTCCCCACCAGCAGAATTGACCCTCTTTTGTTCTCCAGCAGCAGAGTGGTGCTATGTTTCTACCTAGCACTTAATTCCTTCTTCTCTGTTTTTTAGTAAATTGTATGTATGCTCATCTTCTCTTTTACCTATTTCTTTTTTTTTTTAACATTTTTTATTGATTTATAATCATTTTACAATGTTGTGTCAAATTCCAGTGTTCAGCACTATTTTTCAGTCATTCATAGACATATACACACTCATTGTCACATTTTTTTCTCTGTGAGTTATCATAACATTTTGTATATATTTCCCTGTGCTATACAGTGTAATCTTGTTTATCTATTCTACAATTTTGAAATCCCAGTCTATCCCTTCCCACCCTCCACCCCCCCTGGCAACCACAAGTCTGTATTCTCTGTCTATGAGTCTATTTCTGTCCTGTATTTACGCTTTGTTTTTGTTTGTTTGTTTGTTTCTTTTACCTATTTCTGTATTTACCCAGGACCTGGCACACTACCTTCCTTGCATGTAAGAAGTGCCTAATAAATGTTTGAATTGAACGTGCCTTCCTGTGACCTCTTCCCCTGTCACCCCCATGCCCAGTATCCCCTACCCCTCTGTTCCTCATCACCACGCCCCTCCTCCTAGGCTGCCCCACCTACATGGATGTCGTCATTGTCTTGGATGGCTCCAACAGCATCTATCCCTGGTCTGAAGTTCAGACCTTCCTACGAAGACTGGTAGGGAGATTGTTTATTGACCCGGAGCAGATACAGGTAAGAGAAGGCAATACAGATGGACTTGGAGGGGGAGAGACAGGGAGAGAGGAGGAAGATGTGGACAGTAGCTTCAGTAGTATCCAGGTGCCCATCTCCCCTCCCTCACATACCTTCTTCTGCCACCCCCACCCCCTGCGCCCCCCGCACATCCCATTCCAACGTGCACACTGCATTCTCAGGTCGGGCTGGTACAGTATGGAGAGAGCTCTGTACACGAGTGGTCCCTGGGGGATTTCCGAACCAAAGAAGAAGTGGTGAGAGCAGCAAGGAACCTGAGCCGACGAGAGGGGCGAGAAACAAAGACTGCTGAAGCAATCACGGTGGCCTGGTGAGGCACTGGGAGGGGGAGCGTGGGAGGCGAGTGGGAGGCGAGTGGGAGGGTCTAGAAGGGTTAGAGGCGGGTTTGGAGTGCAGTGTGTATGTCCCAAGGTGTCCTGCAAGCTTATCTTTGTCTGCGCCGGGACGGTGGGTGGGAGAGGCGAGGCGGGCTGCCCCTGCGCTCCTTCTCCCTGCGTTTCCACAGTGTCTGTGTCTGTGTCTGTCCACATTTCCGCTTCTTGCTCTCTGCAGACGGAATTCTGTCTGTCTGTACACCCCCATCCCACTTTGACCTTGGCCCTCAGGTTCTCCGCCACTCATGTCCTAGCTCATTCTCCAAACGTGACAAAACTCGTCTCCCAGAAGACTTCCCTGGCCTGGCCATTCTTCTCTATTCTACATTCCCTTAATATTTGTCCTTTCAAATACAATATTTGCCGATTGAATCTATGAATGTGTGGATTTAAACTTCTTTGGATTGATGATACACTGCTCCACATGTTCTATGATGTTCAGACATTTGAGCTTGCACTCCGTGCCTTTCTCTGCGCTAGACAGTTGGAGAGATGGGCTACAGGCAAGAGGCCTGACCTCAGTGGATGGCTGGCAGTGTTAAGTACTGTGTGGGCGTGTATCTGTCTGCATACATCTCATTGTACTTCAGTCCTCTCTCTTCTTAGCACAGAAGGATTCAGTCAGTCCCGTGGGGGCCGACCAGAGGCTGCCAGGCTACTGGTGGTTGTCACTGATGGAGAATCACATGATGGAGAGGAGCTCCCCGCAGCACTGAAGGCCTGTGAGGCTGGAAGAGTGACACGCTACGGGATAGCTGTGAGAATCAGCTCTGGATCTGAAAGGACGGCAGCGGGTGGGGGTAGCGACACTGAGGACTGGGAACCTGAGGAACACAGGCATTAACCACTTCCCAGACATCAGCCGTGTTTCCCTTTCTTCTCTTCAGTTGGCTGGGATCTGTACCAGCTCTGACACTCACTCCGCACAGCCAACAGACCCCATGTTGATCTCTGACCCCAGGTCCTTGGTCACTACCTCCGGCGGCAGCGAGACCCCAGTGCTTTCCTGCGAGAAATCAGAGCTATTGCCAGTGATCCAGACGAGAGGTTCTTCTTCAATGTCACAGATGAAGCTGCGCTGACTGATATCGTGGATGCATTAGGGGACCGAATTTTTGGCCTTGAGGGTAATGGTTACCTTGGAGAGGTGGAGGACAGGGTAGGAGAAGCGCTGGGATAAAGGTGGGGTTCTAGAAGGAGTTTGGTAGGTCAGGGAGGGAATGGTCTTCTCTTGTATTGCCTCCGTATTTTCTCATGCTCAGGGTCCCACGGAGAAAATGAAAGCTCCTTTGGGCTGGAAATGTCTCAGATTGGTTTCTCTACTCATCAGCTAAAGGTTGGACAGACTCTGGCCTCTCCACAACTCCTCTCAACATGACTCCTTCCAACCTCTAATTCAGACAACAACCCCAGGGTTCTTCTAGCTTCCTCCCTTAACCAGTGTCCACGCTGACCTTCCCATGCTTTTCTAACTGACCAAAGCATGCCCTCAGTGACCCTCTCACTCCCGGAAAGTGTGTTTCTTCTCATTCCCTACTGTCTTTTCAGCAAATCCATCTGGTTCTGCCCTACAGGATGGGATTCTCTTTGGGATGGTAGGGGCTTATGACTGGGGGGGGTCAGTGTTATGGCTTGGAGAAGATCACCGCCTCTTCCCGCCACGGACAGCCCTAGAAGATGAGTTCCCCCCTGCATTACAGAACCATGCAGCCTACCTGGGTGAGTAGCAGAGAACTGCAAAGGACTAGAGAGGGTGGAGGGGAGGGAGAAAAATGCTGCCTCGGTGCGGGGTGTAAGGTTCTCACTCTTAACTTGTGCAGGTCCTCGCTGACCTGCTACTTTCCTTGGGACCCTTTGTGTACCTTTAGGGAGCCCTCCTACTCTGGCCCCGTCTTCTTTTCCTTTCACCCCTGATTCCTTGTCCGCTTCCAGGTTACTCTGTTTCCTCCATGCTTTTGCGGGGTGGACGCCGCCTCTTTCTCTCAGGGGCTCCTCGGTTTAGACATCGAGGAAAGGTCATCGCCTTCCAGTTTAAGAAAGATGGGGCTGTGAGGGTCGCCCAGAGCCTCCAGGGGGAGCAGGTAGGGCATCCAAGGGAGGGTGGGACCCTTGGGTCCTAAGGGATCTCCAGGCTAGGGGTGGGGGCTGGGAAGTGAAGGGGCCTGAAAAGTCTGCGTTGAATTCTAGTTGGCAGAGTCTGTCAAGGGGGTGAGGCCCAGATTGGAAGGTGCTTCCCATTGTTATAATCTTCCCTTCTCCTTCCTCTGGGGTCACCATTACCCACCACTCCCCAGATTGGCTCGTACTTCGGCAGTGAGCTCTGCCCATTGGATACGGATGGAGATGGAACAACTGACGTCTTACTCGTGGCCGCCCCCATGTTCCTGGGGCCCCAGAACAAGGAGACAGGACGTGTCTATGTGTATCTGGTGGGCCAGGTGAGACTTGCTGGACCTCCTAGAATTTGTTTGTCGGGGGGAAGGGGAGGGAAGAAGGGAAGGCGCGTGCATCTGAGGGCTGGCTGAGAGGCTGGGACTGTCAAATCAGCATTGTCCGTCTTCTCACCTCCATCAGCAGTCCTTGCTGACACTCCAGGGAACACTTCAGCCAGAACCCCCCCAGGATGCTCGGTTTGGCTTTGCCATGGGTGCCCTTCCTGATCTGAACCAGGATGGTTTTGCTGATGTGGCTGTGGGGGCGCCCCTGGAGGACGGGCACCGCGGAGCTCTGTACATATACCATGGGAGCCGGAGTGGAGTCAGGCCCCGTCCTGCCCAGGTCAGGAGTGCCCAGATAAAGCTGGGGTGTGGTGGGAGGAAGGGTGGGGGAGGGAGGTGCACTCTTTGCTGATCATTGCTCCCCTGGGCTTGAAACCCAAACTGAACCAGTGCTTTTTTTATCAGTAGTCGAAAAGGTAAGTGGTAGGGTAGGAAACGTGTTGCTGTACCAGGGACTGTTGAACGCAGGCAAGCTCCTCCTGTTCCGCCTCATGCCTGGGGGGAGAGTTAGAAAGAGCCAGGTGGGGGACCTAGGGAACCCGGTGTGTAAGCCCCTGCTCAGTCCCTCCTCTCTCCCTCTCAGCGGGTTGCTGCTGTCTCCATGCCACAGGCCCTCAGCTACTTCGGCCGGAGTGTGGATGGCCGGCTAGATCTGGATGGAGATGACCTGGTAGATGTGGCTGTGGGTGCCCAAGGGGCAGCCGTCCTGCTCAGGTGAGCGGTCCCAGCTCGGGTAGCAGTGGATGGCATAGCACAGCTGTTAAAAGCAAGGGCTTTGGGGTCACAAACTTGGATTTGGATTTCTTGATCAGCTTACTCTGTGCCTCCATTTCCTAGTGTATAAAATGAGAATAATAATAGTACCTGCCTTGTAGGCTTGTTGTGAGGATTAAATACAATAATCCATGTAAAGACCATAAGACTGGGCCTAGCACGTGCAAAGTCCTTGCTAAATGTTGGCTGTTATCTTACTTCTGTCAGAAGGTTGCAGGGTGGAGACACATGTGTCACCTGTCACCTAGCCCCTTATTCTTTCCTTTGACCTCAGGGAGGGAATCACTGGAGATTGCCTTTCTCAAAGGGCTTTCCTTCCACTGGTAGAATTTCTTTCCCTCCCTATTCCCAGCTCCCGGCCCATTGTCCACCTGGCCCCTTCACTGGAAGTGACCCCGCCAGCCATCAGTGTGGTTCAGAGGGACTGCAGGCGGCGAGGCCAGGAGGCAGCCTGCCTATCCGCAGCCCTTTGCTTCCAAGTGACCTCCCGCACTCCTGGCCGCTGGGATCGCCGATTCTGTGAGTGACTAGAGTGCATCCCAGGCAACTCTGAACCCCAGCCTGCCATGGTCTCTGGACCTTTCTCCACCTCCACTCTTGCCTGCCTCATTCAGATGTGCGGTTCACAGCATCACTGGATGAGTGGACAGCTGGGGCCCGTGCAGCGTTTGATGGCTCTGGCCAGAGACTGTCCCCTCGGCGGCTCTGGCTAAGTGTGGGGAATGTCACTTGTGAGCAGCTTCACTTCCACGTGCAGGTGAGGAGTGGGCAGGAACTGCTTTGCATCAGGGCCTGGGGGTGAGAGGAAGGCTGGATCAGAGGGGAGGTTTCTGCTGGACTGGCAAGAAAGCCAAAGCCAGGAAAGTGAGAAAGTCCAAACCTGGGAGCGAGGCTAGTCCGGGTTTGAAGCGCAGCTCTGCCATGTACTACCTGTGAATTCCGGCAAGCCACATAACCTGCAAGCCTTAGTTTCCCTGCCTGGAAAGGGGGGATAGTGAAGATGACTGTGTCATAGGAGGTGTCTTAGAATTAAATGTCATAGTCTTTTGAGGGGGAGGTAATTAGGGTTATTTATTTATTTGTTTATTTAGTTATTTAAGTGGAATTACTGAGGATTGAACCCAAGACCTCATGCATGCTAAGTGTGCACTCTACTACTGAGCTATACCCTCCCAGCAAATGTAATAGTCTTCATAAAACCTGAGGACAGTGCCAAGCACACGGAGAATGCTCAGTAAATGATCACCCTCATGATCGCATTCAGCCGGTGGCCTGGGTTGTATCCCTAACCGCGGCTTTGCGTGATCCTTGACCCTGGTTTCTCTCAGGACACATCAGATTACCTCCGGCCAGTCGTCTTGACTGTGACCTTTGCTTTGGACAACACCACAAAGCCAGGACCTGTGCTGGAAGAGGGCTCACCCACCTTCATACGAAAGCTGGTCAGCAGTGCCAAGCCCTGCCCTGCCCCTGGGTCCCAACGCTGCCCTTCTCAGTGCATTCAAGCTTAAAGAGGGAGGAGACATGGGACGACAGCAGAATCTGACCTGGGCACCCCCTCTTGTCTTTCCACTTCTCCTCCAGTCCCGTTCCTTCTCCTTGTCTTCCTCTCAGCCCTCAGCCCTTCTCTCCCCTCTAGGTCCCCTTCTCAAAGGACTGCGGCCCCGACAATGAATGTGTCACAGATCTGGCACTTCGAGCCAGTATGGACATCAGAGGCTCCAGGTGGGATGGACATGACCTGGCCAAACCAGGGTGACCTGAGACAGACCAGAGGGGGCCTGAAGGGAGACGGAGGGTTGATTCTCACCCAGGAAAAGAGAAGTGAGGCTTCTGGCACCCCTCAAGTCTGGGCCCTCCTTTACCCGCCCCTCCTAGGAAGGAGCCCTTTGTGGTTCGGGGTGGTCGGCGGAAGGTGCTCGTGTCAGCAGCTCTGGAGAACAGGGAGGAAAACGCCTACAACACGAGCCTGAGCCTCAGCTTTTCTAGAAACCTCCATCTGTCCAGCTTCACTCCTCAGGTGCCCTTGCGGGAGGGAGCTGGGGAGGAGTCGGGGAAGGAGGAGGAAGAAGACTGGGGTGTTGGCTGTGAGGGGCTCTGGGGAAAGGCTGCATTTAGAAGCTGCAGGCAGGAGAGCAGTGGCAGCCCCAGCTCCAGCCTCCACCCTCGGTGCTCTGCTCTCAGAGGGACAGCGCAGTAAAGGTGGAATGTGCAGCCCCTTCCCCTCACTCCCGACTCTGCAGCGTGGGGCATCCTGTCTTCCGGTCTGGAGGCAAGGTGAGCTGGGGCCCGGGATGAGAAAGGGGCTCTGACAGGGGAAGCAAATTTATGGTTACCAGAGGGAAAGGGAGGTGGAAGGGATAAATTAGGAGTTGGAGATGTGCAGATGCTAACTACGGTGTATAAAATAGTTAAGTGACAAGTTTCTACTGTATAGCCCAGGGGACTATTTCAAGAAGAAAGAAAGAAAAAGAGGGAGCGAGAGAGAAAGAGAGGAAGGAAGGAGGGAGGGCAGGAACGAAGGAAGGGAGGGAGGAAGGAATGAAGGAAGAAAGGAAGGGAGGGAGGAAGGAAGGAAGGAAGGAAGGGAGGGAGGGAGGAAGGAAGGGAGGGAGGGAGGAAGGAAGGAAGGGCTCTGAGAGAGCAGGGGCTGGAATCTGTGGGGCCTGGCAGTTTAGGGGAGGAGGCACACAATGACTCCTTTTCCTCTGTAGCGGCCCCATGAAAAGAAATCTCCTGTGACCCCATGTCCCTTGCCCTCAGGTGACCTTTCTTCTGGAGTTTGAGTTTAGCTGCTCCTTCCTCCTGAGCCAGGTCCTTGTGAGGCTAACTGCTGCCAGGTGAGGACAAGGAGAATTTCCTCCTGGCCCTCTCCTGCTGGGTCTTGGCAGTGGGGAGGTAGGGGGTGGAGGGGTGGAAACAGCACTGGCTCCTTTACTCCAGAGAGGGGTGCCTGAGACAGGGCTGGGACATGAGCCTCTCCCCCTGACCCTACAGCAACAGCCTGGAGAGAAACGGAACCCTTCAAGACAACACAGTCCAGACCTCAGCCTACATCCAATATGAGCCTCACCTCCTATTTGCTAGGTACGGCCTAGCTTCCCGCTGGGACTCCATCCTGACCTCAGATTCATACTCCATTTCCTCCCTCTCCCTCCATGTGCTTCAGCGTTCCTGAACACCAAACCCCTGGGGCTCCTCCATCTTTTTGCCCTCAGTCCCACTCATGCTGAAATTTCTCTTTTAAACATCTTACTTCCCTGGGCATGGGTATACCTATACCTCCTAGGCGTAGGGCTTTGCTGTGCCCTAGGGATTGGAGCTCGGGTGAGGGAAAATGGGATGTGGTCATGAAGTATATGCCAAGTCTATGTCATGTCCCGTTTCTGTCTTCTCTGTGTACCCCCATCTCTTTATCCATGTGCTGGCCTTGCCTCCCCTGAATCCATGTCTGTGTGCTGATCATGTGCCCCTGCGTCTGTGTCATGGCTGTGACCATGTACTTCCTGACTTGGTGTCCATGCAGTGAGTCCACTCTGCACCGCTATGAGGTTCACCCACATGGGACCCTCCCAGTGGGCCCTGGCCCCGAATTCAAAACCACTCTTAGGGTGAGAAGCTGGAGGGGCCTTGGCATGAGCAGGGGGAGGGGGGGAGTCCTGGGGAAGTGACGGAAGCATCTCTTGTAGATTTCAGTGGTATCCAGGGTAAAGGGAACAGATAAGAAGGCTCCTTCTCTATCTCCCACCTCTTCTCATTTCCAATCCTCCTTTTAGGTTCAGAACCTTGGCTGCTATGTGGTCAGTGGCCTCATCATCTCAGCCCTCCTTCCAGCTGTGGCCCATGGGGGCCATTATTTCCTGTCCCTGTCTCAAGTCATCACTAACAACGTGAGTCTGGGCCAGGGGCGCATGGAACCCCGCCACCTCGATCTGGTGGACTCACCCAGCTCCCTGTCTGCTGGGTCATTGCTCTCAGGGCTCCTCCTTCCCTGGGAGACCTTTCTTTCACGCACATAGCTGCCTTGAGAAGAAAGAACGGGATTACCCAGGGAAGAACTGCAGGAGTGTGGGCAGTATGCTCCTGCTCAGCCTGGAGTGGCTGGCCCTCACCATCGGAGGGTCCCTTAAGTTGGATCTTCCTCTAGGCAAGCTGCACAGTGCAGAACCTGACTGATCCCCCAGGCCGCCCCGTGCATCCAGAGGAGCTTCAGGACACAAGCAGGCTGGTACGAGTCACAGAGGGTGAAGAGGGCTTCCAGCATGGGAATGCAGGGGGGAGCTGTGGGGCGGAGGGGGGTCTCTCTACCCCAAGGTCCTGATCTGTCTCTCTCTTCTGGTAGAACGGGAGCAATGCTCGGTGTCAGGTCGTGAGGTGCCACCTTGGGCGACTGGCAAAGGGGACAGAGGTGTCTGTCGGGCTACTGAGGCTGGTTCACAATGAATTTTTCCGGAGGGTAAACTCTTCCTTTCTTACTGCTCTCCCCTTCTGCTCCTATCTGGGACTTTAGCACAGGCTTTTCGGGTAGACTGACTCTGTTCAAGTTCTAGCTTTGTCTCCTTCTACCACAGTTATTTAATTTTTTTAAGCTTCTTTCTCCTTATCTCTAAGATAATACCTACTTCATGGGGTTTTTGTAAAGAATAAATTAGTAGGGATATAGCTCAGTGGTAGAGGGCTTGCTTTGCATGTGCGAGGTCCTGTGTTCAACCCCAGCACCTCTATTAACCAGCCAACCAACCAACCAAACAAACCTAATGACTCCCCCCCAAAAGAAGAATTTAAAAGAAGAGTGAAAAAATGATGAACAATGAGATGGACTCACTAGAAGCTAGTTACTATCCTTGTGTTTCTATTTCCCTCCGTTTATCATTGCTTAGTGCTGTATCAATAATCAGTCAACATTTACAGGACACCTAAATTCAATCGACCCATCAAGTACCTACTGTATAAAAGGCCCTGACTTAGGTAGACACTGAGGAGAATATGGCCAACATTTAGCACCATGCCTAACTTACTGTGCTGATTTAATAGATTGTTGTTAAACGAATGAATAAATAGTTGACATCACATGCAGGGAGGTGCTGGGAAGTGACATTGCATAGCTGAAAGGGATCTAGAGTATGAAAGCTCTTTAAAGCTAGGGAGATGAAATTGAACTTAACAGGACAGGCAGGCAGGAGTCGGTGTGATTTCCTGAGCACGGAGATGAAATCTTGGTTGTAACAGCTCTTTAGTGCTAGGGGTTTATATTGTGCCTTCCCACGTGCCATCTACTTTGAATAACACAAGATCCCTGGGGTGTAGGTATGTCTCAGGGAAGTTAGGTCTGACAGACCATCCCTCTCTAAGTCTGGTTCTCTCTTTATCTCCCTTTGGTATCCTTTTAAAAATTCATTTATTTATTCTTTCAACAAAGATTTGTTGAGAAACTGTGCTAGGTACTTGGGACACATAAATTACTAAGGTACTACCCTTGACCTCAAAAATCTTATAGCTCACTGCTGAAAGAGAAGTAAAGAGAATATTCTAACCCAGCCCAGGGTGGTGGAGGTTTGGAAAAGACACTTTCCTGCTTCCCAGAGGGGAGGACATCTAAACTTCAGCCTGAAGGAAGGGTAGGAGTTGAATGAATTTCAAGCTGAGCAAACACAGTACAGGAAGGGTCAGAGGCTTTCCATCTATAACCCTTCCTCTCTTTCCCCATTGTTCTCCAATCTTTTCCTCTGGTCTGGAGGGTCCTGGGAGCTGCACCTCTCAGCCTCACCCTTGCTATAGGGGTTCTGGGAGCCATATCCCGTGATGATGGCTCACTTTAAATGTCTTCTCATCCACAGGCCAAATTCAAGTCTCTAACAGTGGTCAGCACCTTTGAGCTGGGAACTGAGGAGGGGAGTGTCCTGCGGCTGACTGAAGCCTCCCGTTGGAGTGAGGTAGGTTGGAGACTGAGTTTGAGAGCCGTGAAACTTGTGAGGGTGGGGATGAGATAAGGGCACCTGTGAGCTTTCTCAGAACAGAGGCATCTTCATTAGGCTGCAGTCAGGGGGTCAGAAGGGAAAAATCAGAATGGTGGGGGTCCCACCGCCTCCCTTCCTACCTCAGTTTCTTTCCTTTTATTCTCCTGTGTTAAGGTTGGCTTTGCTACAGTGTGGGGCGAGGCTAGCTGGCCCAAAGTGTGCAAGTAAAAAACAACTCTCCTCCCTGTACAGAGCCTCCTGGAGGTGATTCAGACCCGCCCCGTGCTCCTCTCCCTGTGGGTCCTTGTTGGCAGCATCCTGGGAGGGCTGCTCCTGCTCGCGCTCCTTGTCTTCTGCCTCTGGAAGGTAAGCCCTGCTCCGGTGAGGAGTACTGGGCACGGCGCCCACGCGTTAAGGGATCCCTGATTATAGCACCGGAGAACTGGATTTGTGCGGGACAGCTAAGCAGGCTGTGGGTGTCATGCCCAGATCGCCTTCACTCTCTTCCGCAAATGTTGGTTGAATTAAACTAAGCCAAATACAATAAATTTGAACCTCATTTTTGGAAGCAGAACAAAATGGAAGACTTCAGATACATCTCAGGGCTGTTGGCAAGGCCCCTAGGCAGGGCATTTGGCAATGACTCTTATCTCTTCCTCTATAGCTTGGCTTCTTTACCCGTAAGAAAATCCCCGAGGGAGAAAAAAGAGAAGAGAAACTGGAACAGTGAATGTGGAATAAACTCTAGAAAGTCCTCCTGGCAGCTTCTCCAAAAGACTTGCATAAGAGCGGAGTTTGGGGGCCTCAGATGGGACAAGAAGAAGCCTCTGATCTCCCCAGACCTGCAGCCTGACTTTTGAGTCACGAGGATGCTGCTGGCAAGAGATGAGGCCTTACCTCAGACAAGAAGGGCTGGAACCAAAACCAGGAACACCCCCACCCTGTGCTTCCCTCCTCATGATCCTGGTTCCAGAGCCAACACTGGGGCTTTGGTGTAGGGCCCTTTCTCCCCAACCCCCAGGAATCTAAAATTTTTTGCCTTGTTCTCTGACTTCCTTCAGTTTCCCTCTACGTCCTCGCTCACAATTTGGAAGGGATGGGGGTCATCTTCCTCCATTTCCCGCTTCTCACCTTCCTGCCTGCTCCCCACTCCACAGGAGAGAGCTGACGTTGGCTTGAAAAAGTAAAGTCAACATCTGCTGCTTTCCTGTGGAGTCTGGTGATTCAGAGAGCCGGATGGGGAGCGTCAACAGGAAAAAAGGAGGGAGGAGGAGAAGCCACAAGAGACATTCTGTACAATTCCAAGGAACAGAGAAGCCTTTAGACAGGCAACTGCCATCCCACTGAAACCTGAGACTTTCCTGGTGCACTCGCCCGCCCTCAGGTGCTGGCAAAAGGGAGCTGCCCCAGGCCTGCTGGGCAAGGGTTTCCCAACTCCGCAGCCTTCCCTGGGAGCAAAGCCAGGGCTGGGTGCCCAATTCTCTGGAGCCAGAGGCCCCCACGTGGCTAGAGCAGGAATAACAGAAGACTGAATGCCCCAGGCAGTTTCCTCCTCTCTCAGGCCTCACCAGCTCCTGAGCCCTCCTTGGAGCCTCGTCATAGAAAGAGAGAAGGGAGAGGATTGCCGCTTGATGGTGGGAAACCCTTTCAGCTTACCAGCTTTGGGAAGCTGCAGCCCTATGGGGTCTGAACACATGGGGTCCGTGTTAGGGAAGCAGCTGAAGTAGGTGCAGGAGATCTCTGAGGAGCAAGCCCTTACTTGCTTGGCACTGGTTGTGTAGCACAGATAGCTCCTAGGAAATGCTTCTGGAGGATCTCCAGTCATATCTTGTGGGGCTTCTCTGGTGGAATCAGTTTGCCAGCCCTTGCGTGATGTTTACTGGAAAGTCCCAAGTTAATTTCTGGACCATCCCACCCCCTGACTCCCATTTTTTTGGTCATGGCCAGTAAAGAGAGTTGGATTCTCATTGACACCTAGGTAACTTATATTTTTTTGTAATCAAGACTTTGGGTACCAAAGTCAGTTATTGGTCTCCAGAGGGCAGCTCTGACAGCCATTCAAAGAATTAGCACCCATTTAGAGCTGAAAAGAGAGGGGACCTGATTGGGCAGTTTGACTAGCAGCCACAGACCCTGTCCTGCAAGGCTGTTCTTGAGCTCTGGTTACAGTGTTTATTTTGATGTGTCTCTGGCCTTTTGCAGACGGCATTGTCTCTGTTTCCTAGCAGGGTGGACAGTGTATCAGATGGTCAGAACAAATAAAGTTCAGTGTCAAATGACTTCTGGCTCCATGTGCGTTCCCTGGGATGTATGCAGGCTGCTCGCAAATGTTAAGGGGTGGAGTCTTGGTTCACCTGCTACCTTATACAGTTGGTCCCTGGAAGGCAAAGTTATGAAGTATTTGAAATGTTTTCTGGGACTCTTCCACTGGAGGTGTTCTCTAGCCTCCTGAAACCCTCACCTGCTTAGGTGAGCACAGGGTGTAAACGTGTGGGTTTGGTTAGCACTTACACCTAGATTGAAACCCCAGGTCTGCCATTTATTAGCTGTGTGGCCTTGGGCAAGTCATAACTACCCGAGGCTCAAATAGCAATAAGAGGCTGTGTAGTACAGTGGTTAAGAATCAAGCCAGACTTGGGTTTAAACCTAAGCTATACCACTTAAACCCTATTTGACCCTGAACAGATTTAACATCTCTAAGTCTTGGCTTTCTTGACTGTAAAGTTATTAGGGTGTGAGGACTAAATGAGATGACTCAAGTAAAGTGAGCATATAGTAAGTACTCAATGAATGGTAACTATTGTTACAGAAATATTTTGTTATAAAATAATCTACCCCACCTACTGTGTGTTGCGCGGACTAAGAGAGAAGGTGCATTGAAGCAGCAGGTGGTGCACCTGATCTGGTGACTCACCTGCCCTCCACAGACCCTGAAGATTTGTTTCTTCGGTGTTATTGTCTCCTCCCACTAACTCTTAGCCTTTCTATGCCTCATTCCCTTTGAAATAAGCCCTCTAAACCCTCTGTGCCCACTAAGGTGATACTTAGATGATTAACTTAAGGTTCTAATGGCAGAAATCAAATCTATTCAATTTCTTCATACACCCAGAGTTCTTCCAGTACCCTCAAGGAACATGTGCACTTCAACAATGGCCTTCTAGAGACCATGTCTCTGCCTTTGCTGCCTAACCCTGAGAATAGGCCTGTTTTGCCTATTAGGCAGGGACAACCATTCTGTGGCAAGCTGGTGAGTTATTTTGTGGCAAGAGAAGTCCATGATGGCCTTCAATACACTTCATATAAGCTATGGCTTGATCAAACTTTATGGAGCATACTGCTTCTGGGGTGGGGACTGAAGCTATGGATATGTTGACAGATCGCCCCTCTTTATCCCAACCTCTTCTTCAATAAGCCTATTACCTCTTCGTTGAAGCCCAGCTGGTTTGCGAAGCAACTGTAGAAACAACAGGCTGTCCCCAGACACACAAGTGTTGCTTTCTTCTCATTGTTGCTCCTTTGTTCTTTCCTTCATTCTTTCATTCATTCATCAGAAATTAAGCACCAACTATGTCCTAGGCAATGGGAATATAAAATACAACTCCTACCATCAAAGAGCCCAGTCTAGTTGGGGAAGCAAACATATAAACAAATAATGGCAAATACAGAAAGCTGGTTGCTGGACAACATAGCAGGAGGTATTAAGAAGTGTGTCACACACAAGAGGCACACTTTTTTGGGTGGGGGTGGGAAGGTTATAAGGGAAAACTTTGAGGGACCACCAAGTGTGAGAGGAGGCATTCCAGGAGGATTAACCACTGGTCAGAAAGGGAGCTGTCGTAGATTGTAAGAGCCTGAGCATTCAGCTATTTGTGAAAGCAGTGAGAGATGAGACTTGAGAAGGCAGCGTGCAACTCCTGACGAGCCTAGCAAACCACGTTAAGAACATTGAACTTCATCCGGTAGGCTTTCATATGCATTGGAGTGGACTCTGGCTGCAGGGAAGAGAAAGGAGAGACTAGTAGACCAGTTGGCTGCGACAAACCAAGCACGAATTGCTGAGAATCTTAATTTAAAGGGCAGTGGAAATGGTGAAGACAGTTTTGTGAGTTTTTTTTTGCGGAAGGAGATGCTTAAAATGAAAAAAAATTCTCTCCGCTCCCTCTACCCTTTCCTATCTTAGAGGTTCCTTAGGGTATTAAGCCTGATCCGGTTTCCCCACGTTGTGGTGGGTCATGAATCACCTGCGCTCAGCCTTTGGCTCTGCACTACAATCTCCCGTTTCCAAAATGCACTGTTCAAATCCGATTTTGTGCCTATGTTTTTGGCCGCGGAATAGGGGCAGGAAGTAGAGGTTGGAAAAAGTCTCTGGATATAATCAAAACATCGTCACCAGTAGTTAAAAGCGACAGTTGGTAAGACTGGAGCACACCGGGAGAATCCAAGGCCTACTTGCCTCCCGCGGCGGCGCTCGGGGGCGGGGTTGAGGCGGGGTTTAGGGCGGAGCAGCAGCCTGGAACAGCAGCCTGGAACAGCGGGGAGAGGCGGGGCTGGGGGTGTGTTTTAGCCGGAGCCCGTAGGTTCCCTTTTGCTATAGGGCAGGTCGGAGCTGGGGGCGGGCTCGGTTTGGGAAAGCGAGGCTGAAGCCAAGACTACGTCGTAACCGAAGACTGCAGGCTTTTTGCCTCCGCAACAGCGGAGTGGGGCGGGATCAGGGGCGGAGTTTGAAGCCCAGCCCTCGGGTTCTTGTCTCTGATTGAACGAAGTGGTCTGGGGCGGGTCCTGGGGTGGGTCCTGGGGCGGGCCCCGCTCTGCTTTTGACAGCTCCTGTGCACAGCCGCAGCTGAGTCCGGTGGGTTCGGGAACCTGTGGCCCCTCTCTCCTCGCGTCCCCGTCCCCCCGTCGCCTTGGCCCCGGCCATGAAGCGCATCTTCTCCTGCTCCAGTTCACAGGTGGCGGTAGGTGCTAAAATGTCTGGCAGACTGAGCATGGGGTTGGGGTCCAAGCCCTACGGTGACAGAAGTCCTGAGTCCCATCTCCATGCCTTTTCTCTTCACCGGTTTTTCTAGCTCTTCCGCTCCCGCAGTGCAGCCCGCCAGCCCTGCCTTCCTTAAGACCCTGTCCCCCAGCCTCTGACTTGCCTTCCCAACCTCTGCCCTCTCCAAGGTCCTTTCCCTTAGTGCTTTCTGGTCTTCCTATCATCTACACCCCCAACTTCTGATATGTGTCCTACATCCCCTGCCCCCTCCTAAGGCTCTGTTTTCTACTTCTGCTCTGTTTCCCAGTACTGAACTAAAGTATCTGTCCTATTCCCCAGCCCCGGCTCATCCCCAAGCTCTTTTCTGTCTTCCAAGTGCCCCATGGCCCCATTTTCCAGCCCTGCCCTGTCCTCACAACTCAGCCCTCCCATATGGCCCTACCTTTGCTGTTTCCTCTCAGCCTAATAAGTACTCCCAGCCCTGTGCCCTCCTCTAGCCCTTCTTCATAGAGTCTTCTCTGTCCTTGCCCCCACCTCACCCATGGCACTTCCACTCCCATTCTCCCATCACCACCGCTGGCTCTCAGGCATCACTCCAAACCTCTTTCCAGTTGGTGTTCCCACTGCGGCAGCCTTCCTGTTCTCCCCTTCAAAATCTGCCCCTCTCTGTCCAGTAGTTGTTCAATTCCACTTTCCCCCCTTTTGTCCCGATCTCCTCCTGCCTGCTCTCTGTGAGTTAATCTTGCAGTCTGGCCTGGCCAGCCTGACAGGCAGTGTCAGAGGAGGCACATTTGCCTGGCTGCTCCCCAAGGAATGGGTAAATTGTCTGCAGAATCCACCCTGGCCAGTTCACTGCAGTTCTGGTCATCAGACTGGTTCTTGGGCCAGTCAAGGCCTTTTGCCTGCTTCTCTCCAGAATCTTCCTTCATTCTAAACCCTCACCCAGCTGTTTAGGGCTTGGACTCTCTGCTCCCATGGACTGAGCTGGGGAACGGTGACAGTGAGAGGAGGAGAGGATAAAGTGGATTCACTCTGAGAGTTCCCAGTAGCAGCCACTCTCCTTCCACTGTTCTCTCAGAACAAAACACAGGGAAGAAGCTACAGAAGGTAGTGGCTAAGGGAGGCTACCTCTTCTCCTTCTGTGAAGGTCTTTTACAGAGAGACCCCTTATCTGGGGATGAAATTTCCTGTGCAGACTGGGATTATGGCTCATTTAGAAGTGAAGTAGCTGACTACCTATAGTGATATTGCTTAACCCGACTTGACTCGTGGTTTCTCTCATCAAGCAAACATGAGAAATGCTCAGCTTACTCTGCATGGGTGGGCCGTGGAAGCCTGGAAGTGAGCTATGAGGCAAGAGTAGGAACTCTGTTGAGGCCTGTTCTCGGCCTACTTACATTTGCTTCCTCACTTAGTTTCCACACATTAATCAACCAATCAAAAGCCATTTACTGAATGACTGACTGCTCTAGGTACCAGAAACTGAGGCTGCCCATCTCTGCTTACCTCATAATGATTTTCTTACTCACATGGACTCTTCCTCGGTTACTAAAAGTCCTCCACAGTGCCCTCCCCTTCAGGTCTGTGGAGTCTACCTGCTCTTTAGGGACAGGGAAACTATTTTGTACTTCCTGTGGCTCCAGCTGTCGGTCAGTGGCTCCTTTCTGGGATGCTGGGCGAACTACGGGCTGAATGTTGGAGTTTGAAAATTGCTCGAGGGCACAATCACCAAATTGATTTGTCCTTCACTGCGGCTCTACAGAGGTTTGACCATGCAGAATTTCTACCCATTTTAAACTCTTCTTAGTATAACGAGATTATAGGTAGTAAATTGGGTGGAGTCAGGACTTCCTAGCTGGGAAAAAAAAACCTGTTTCCTCAGTCAGGGTAGGGATCCAACAAGCTTGACGATGGACCAGTTTCAGCTACGAATTGTTTCCTCATGAAACGTCCCCACAAGTCTCATGATAAATTCCTCCACTCCCTGGGTGGCAAACCACTCTGGACCAGTTTGTCAGAGAAATAGTGTGACAGCCTTCCTGACCACTCCCAAAGCCTAACTTCCCAGTCGTAGCAGAAGATCACCTCTTTCTATCCCCTCTCCCATCCCTGGGTCCAGATCACACCCTCAGATTTCGATAAGGACTGAAAGATCAGTGATCAGTTAAATATTAATCTAAATTTTCCAGAATATAGGAATTTCAACAAACAAACAAATAAAAGCCAACTCCTATAATCTCATTTCATTTTATTCAAGTAGAGGATGACCTTAAAGGTGTCTTGCATATTAGCTTACTGTGCCTATGTAGGAAGTAAACCAGAAAACAGCTTTAAACCACTGGCACTGGATCAGTTTAGAGGAATGGCTGTTGCATTTTAAAACTTGAGAGTCAGTTCCTGGTTCCTCCTGGGCAGCCTTTCTATTTCCATTCACCTGTCCTACAGCGGTAGCTGCTCTTTCTCTCTCTCCTGTTGGCATGTTCCATCTTGATGGGGTTCCCACAGGAACACAGCCAGAGATAAGGAGAGGCTGCAATTACTTCTACAAAGAGCCCCCAATCTTGGCTACAGAAATGCAAAGCTTATCCTTGCTTCTGAGTCTGCTGATTTATTTGGTGATTGTGCCCTTGAGGCTGTGATGGTAACCCACTGCCTCTTTTCTAAGGCGCTGGGGTGAGCAATAGACTGGATCTTGGAGTATGGGAGAATACTTCTGTTCTTCTTTACCTTAGCTCTGCAGAAGTTTGTCCATGAAGAATTTCCACCTATTCTAAATTCTTCTTGGTATAACAAGATTATAGGAAGTGAACTGGCTGGATTTCTAACTATTGAGCAGGAAAGAGAAGTACCCACATTGCTAGGAAACACCATTACCATCTATACAGCTTGGCTGGCTGATATGAGCAAGATCCCCTTCCTCCCACTCCTCTGGATGGAGAATTCTGAGCCCAAGAATATCCAAAATGTGCCCGGCAAGGCTAGGAAGCATGGGGATTGGGACTAACACTTACTGTGTACTTACTACATGACAGACAGTGCTAGGCGCTTCGTGTAGTGTTATATCGTTAGGAAACAGAGGTTCAGAGAAGTTGCTACTCGCCTAAAGTCACGAGGATAGAAGGTGTTAGAATCAGGATTTTAAACAGAGAACTTCAGACGGATGGCAGTGCCCTGTGGCGGAGTGGAGTTCCAGCTTTCTGCTTTTTCTGAGGGTGGCCTGGCCCCCAGGGGACCTTGGATACTGTAATATTACGTCTCAGTCTCTTGGTATGTGGAGGAGGCATTTTGCTTATTTTGTCCTTTGAGAATTAACCTGTTTGGAGACTCTTCTCCTTGCAGGGAGTAGTGTCTGAAGGTGGGTGGCTTCGCACTGGAGGTGGTCATGGACTGTTCCTTTGAAAACAAGTGAACCTTCTTCCACAACTCTTTGGCAGTGTGGTCCAGCGGCGAGAACTAGGACTGGCATCGGCTGGCCGGGGCTCTAATCTCAATTTCACCACTATTTTGTGGTGTGGCCCTGGACAGTTATCTAACCTCGGTGTGCTTCCGTTTCTTTTCTGTCAACTAGATAAGATCCTGTCAGCCCTCGCTACCTTGCAGGGATGCCGAGACGCTAACTGAAATAGCACTTGAAAGGGCTCTGAGGAGTTCCAAGCGCTGTGCAGGGCATCGCCTCAGAATCCATCTGCCCTAGCTAATTTTATGACTTGGGTATTTAACATCTTTCCTGTTCTTGATGACTGTGTAAACAGTGTTTGAAAATGAGTTATTTGGCCTCATCCGTAGACTCTGTTCTTCCCCACCTCCTCCCATAGCCTCTTTCTTGTCGGGATTACACCTCATAAAGTCCAGTGTGCCCCCAGCAATCCCCCACCGCTTCCTGTTTTTTTAATAAGAATGCTGTGCCCTTGTATCGCTCTTTACAGTTTACAGAAATATTTTATATGCATGAGCTCATTTACTACAACACGATGAGGTAGTTACTACTTTTCACACTTTACAGGTGGGGACACAGGTTGGAGGTGTTCCATGGCTTACCTAGGTCACGTAGCTGAGCAAGTAGCTGAACCCCAGACTCAGGCCTGCTGACAGACATTCATCTAGGGCCCTTTTCACCAGTCCTCAAATTTTTGCATCCCTTCTTCCTTTCCTTTCCCCTCCGTGGGTCAAACCAGACTTTTCTGTGCTTTCAGCCCTGGGTGTTTTTAAGCGGTTCTCTCATGTCCCGTAATACATGTCTCATGTCAGTTATAGTAATTACCCCGCCGCCTGCAAAAGTCAAGCTGGAAGGGCGGGACAATGCGTGCCCAGGTGCGGCTGTTGTCTGGGCAGCTGTTCCCCGCCAGGAAAATGACGAGGGAGGGGAGGGGTGGGAGGGGAGCTGCTGCTTGCTGCCCCCTCGGGCCTAGCTGGAGACTGGCCTTCTCCTTTGGTTGTTGTTGCCATGGAAGGGGAAGAATGACTGACTAGCCAAAGGGCATAGGTATGAGGATGGAAAACAGAAACTCTGCGTCTCCTCCCACTTTTGGGCCCCAAAGCCAATGGGTAGAGATGGTATGGCTGGTATTTGGACTCCTAGCTGTGACCTGAAGCCAGGCGCCTTGATTTCTCGAATGTATGAGAACAACAACAGCAACAAAAACCCAGAGCAGCCTGGGGAGTAGAGAGGCAATGTAAACCCAGCCCAGAATGGTCAGCTGGGTTCCATTTGCTCCAGTAAGACCTAAGAACAACAGGGAAAGGAGTCCTGGCTAGGGTTGCTCGGGGTTGTGCGCCTACCAACAATAATCTCAATGATAATTAAACAGACATTTGAAACACTATGGGCAGGCAGTACTCAAAAATGATTTTCAATTCAGTAGTCCAAGCACTTTTTGGTTCAGGGCTGGCAATCACCGGCCATAGTCCTCAGTGGCATATGAGTTGGTGACTATTTAACTGGCCCACCTAAGAAGGACTAACTGATCTAGAAAGAGTGACTCGTGGAACATTGAAAGGCTCTCAGGGATGTCCCTTTTCCCTTGCCTGGCATCCTAACCATCTCTTTCTTTGCTTTCTCCACTCCTTTCTCACCACCTATATTTACACAATTTGTGGTTCTGGATCAGGTGGAGAGATGGAACCGCCGTGATCAGAAGCTGCTGGAGGCAGTGCAGCGGGGGGACGTGGGACGCGTGGCTGCCCTGGCCTCCAGGAAATCTGCCCGACCCACCAAGCTGGACTCGAACGGTCAGTCCCCGTAAGTAAGTCCTCTTGACCCCATCCTTGGCATGTGGTTCCCTTTGAAAACCCCAAGCCCCAATAGGATGTAAGACCAGGGAATACCTTCAACTTCAGAGCCCTTTTTGTCTTAATTACAAGCATACCCGCATGTCTCTGCATACCACGTGTTGCACAGAGTGGGGTAGAAGGCACTGTCCCTGAGCTCATACACCTCACAGCCCACATCGACAAAACTGACCAAAAAGGCCAGAAAGACCATGAAACAAACAGAAAAGTGAAACAACACTAAATAGAGTATTTTTCCGTTGCACAAGGAGGAAGGGGTGTATGCGTGAGAAATTGGGAGTGCACAGCAGCCATGAGACATGTGGCTGGAAGGGGTGCTCAGACAAGAGGGGTGTCATCCCTTGTCTCTGCCCTCAAATGTCCAGCCCTCTGCTCTGCTCTGGCCGACTCTTCCTGAGACACTTCCAGTTTGCTAAGTTTCCTGTCCTCAGAGCAACGGTATTTATGTGTTCCCTGGGTACCCCTGCGATACTCTGAGATTGCTTGAGACCCATAGCTATAAGAATTTCTATCTTTGCTTCCAGCTTCCCCTGACGTTCTGACAGTAGGCCACGTATATAGGCATCTCTTTCTCAGAAAGTCAGGCTAGGGGAGTGTCCCTCTCTGCTTTTGGGGTTGGCTTTGGGGTGAGGGAGCATGGCAGGCAGTGCTTATTAAGATTCTCCCATTCCTCGACCCCCGGGCCCTTCATCCTTCTGCCTCTTGGCTTTGATTCTGGCAGGTTTCACCTGGCAGCCTCCAAAGGTCTGACAGAATGTCTGACTATACTGCTTGCAAACGGGGCTGACATCAACAGCAAGAATGAGGATGGTGAGTGAGGCTAAGACCTGGGTCAGCGGCTTGCTTTTCGCTTTATAGCAGCAGGGGGGCCAGTGCTGGGCCCTGCTGGAGGTTCCAACTGTAGCACCCCCGCCTTCTTTCCTCATAAGTTCCGGCCAGCATCCTTCCAGGGGTTTCCCTCCCTGCAAGCTGGGCATACCTCACCCCAACTCCCACCTCCACCGCAGGTACCAGGCACTCGGGGAACAGGAATTTCTGGCCCCAACTGGCTGAGAGCTTCTCTCTCTAATCTCCCGCCTATTATCTGTGTGTCTCTTGCCTTCCCTCCCTGTGAGTCATCCGCATGCATGGGGCCACCCACCCTCCCTCTCCACTTCTTTCTCTTTCAGGAAGCACCGCCCTGCACTTGGCCACCATTTCCTGCCAGCCACAGTGTGTCAAGGTCCTGCTGCAGGTAAGAGCAACCCTCGATACTACTCCTGGGAAAGGAAGGAGTGGATCAGAGACTCCTAACGTTGTCTGGTACTCACCAGCCATATTTGGCCAAATGTTGCCCTCTTGTCCTCATAAGAGAGCTGGTAACCACTTATACATTAATTCGCAAACATTTACTTAACACCTACCGTATGCAGGGACCCTGCTTAATGCTGCCCCTGGGGGCACATCATAAAGCGGAGTTGCCAGGGACGGACTGCCAGTCAGTCAACATGCGTGCACTGCGCCCGGCCTTTGGCAGAGACTAACTGCTGTGACGATGGGCAGGTGGAAGGGTGACAGAGGTGTTCACGCTAAACCCAAAGCCTACTGTCTGTTTATGAGGAGTTTGTCGTCTAGGAGTACAGAGAGAAACATACGTGTGAAATGACACGTGGACAGTTCATACATTAGTCCCCAAAAGTTCAAAAGGCACAGTGCGATAGGCCATTGTGCAAATGGCCGCTCTGCTTTTGTTCTTCCTGGCCCTGTCCAAGTTTCCCAGTTATGATCCTAAAGTACCAAACATAGACACAGGTGTCATTTTCCCTAACATGTTTATTCACCAGTAATCTGATTTTTCTTAGGCCCTAGGTTTACGAACCAGGGCTACAATTCAAGGCTGCCTATCCCCTGCCAGGACTGGACTGGGCTTGCCTAGTCGTCCGCCAAAGCCGTGGTCCTCCTGTCCCTCCCCATAGTACCGTGAAAGTCAGTGACCCCACAGCGGGTATGGGATGAGGGTGTTAACACCATGCTCCAGGCTGCTTCCCTTTGTGGCTGTTTGCAGCATGGTGCCAACGAAGACGCAGTCGATGCGGATAATCGTAGTCCATTGCACTGGGCAGGTAGGTGTGTGCTGAGGGACTGGTGGGAAACAGGGCTGCAGGGGGCAGACAGCGAGAAGGGAGGGGAGGATCACATCTGGTGGGAAGGGCAGGTCAGGGCTGACTGCTGAGATGCTCGGAGGGGATGCTGCATCGTGGTCTGACTGGGTGTCTTCCCGCTTCCCCTTAACCCGATCACCCCTCCGCCCTCCGCAGCCTCCTCTGGCTGTGCCTCAAGTGTGCTCCTCCTGTGTGACCACGAGGCCTTCCTGGATGTCCTGGATAATGTGAGTGTCAGCCGGGCAGCTGGGCAGGGCCCTACCCGGGGAGGCTGCAGCTCTCTCTGAACTTAATCAGCCAAGTTCCATGACCAGGGGTTGTGCAGTACCACCTCCTCTTCCTCAGAGCTCCTAACCCTCTGAGAAGGAGTACTGAGCCCCCTGGAGCTTTTTTCTGGAGCGGTGCGGGGAGGAGGGGGCTGGTAGGAGTGTGTCAAAGCCCTAACTCCCCTGGCTCCTCATGAACCCTTCCCACAATCTGTGCAGGATGGACGCACACCCCTGATGATTGCATCCCTGGGTGGTCACGCAGCTATCTGCTCACAGCTACTGCAGAGAGGCGCCCGGGTTAATGTCACTGACAAGAATGACAAGTGAGCCTTCTCCAACTTTCCACCCCAAATCTAGACCCTGACCAATCTAGAAAGGAGCCACTGGGCAAAGTGTGTATGCGTGTGTGTGTGTGTATGTGTGTTGGGGAAGAAAGCAGGTTAGTCCCTGTTTTCTTGGGAAGCTCCCTCCTTCCCAGCAGTGGTTCAGAAGAGCTCTGCCGCTGCCTCCCTATTTTCCTCCCGGGAAGTTGAGAACGTTATCCTCATACGTCCCTACTCTGCTGTTGCCACCACCATCTTCCCAGCACAGAAGACTCTGCCAGTAGAATCAGTTCCTCTGGATCCACTAGTTTAATTTACTGGTTTCCAAACTATCTTCTAAACAGTGGAATCCTTTTTTCCCAATAAAGAATTTATGCAGAACCTCAGTATATAAAGCAGATGAAAATGGAGCCCTTCCAATTGGGCCTCTGCTTTCTGATGCTGCAGCTGCAAGGAGTAACATTTGAAAAGTTCTGGTCTAGTCTAGTGCTTTGTCACTGGCCGGCATTGGTCTGCAGCTCCCCTGAGCACACTGTGTGAGAGATGACCTTGTGAGTGACTTTCTGAAACCAGGACTCCTGGATTCCATGGGAGAAGCCTATGCTCAGATTTGTCCCAACCCACAGATCGGCTCTGATTCTGGCCTGTGAAAAGGGCAGTGCCGAAGTGGCTGAGCTGCTTCTGAGCCATGGAGCAGATGTGGGGGCTGTGGACAGCATGGGCCACGATGCTTTGCAGTACGCTCTGCGCACGCAGGACGGGACGCTGTGGAGGCTGCTGCAGCAGGCCCTGAGCCGGCAGGGGCGTGGAGGTAAAGCGGATACCCTTTTGTAACTTCAAGATGCTCCACGATTGACTTAGAATCAAAGAAACTTCTTAAAACACCGTTTGTTCCCATGGAAATAATCCACGTGACAAATATTGGTCACTTTAGTTGAGTGTTTTCTTATTTATTGCTGCTGCTGGGAGATGACTCCAAATTCCCCAAATTCTTTACTGCAGCCTTGTCTCTCCCTGAAGGCATCTCTGACCAGTGCTGTCGCTGGCATCTGTGAGTTGTAGTTGTACATGTGTGGCTCGATGGTCAGTCTCTCTCTCCCCTACTAGACCGTAACCCCCTCAGATGACAGGCCATCTCTGTTTTGCTCACCACTGAGGTCCTGGTGCCTATAACGGTACCAGGCACAGTGTCCAATGAATAAGTGACTGAAAAAAATGAATGAGCTGGCATATCTGAGACAGGGAACCGAGGCTGCCAGATAGTTAGGGACCCATCGGATAGGGGTGGCTTCTGGCACCAGAAAGACATGTGTGGTAAGGTCATCAGCGCTGAGGGCCCACTCCTCTCAGAAAAGGGCTGAAGACAGAGTGTGGGCTAGAAGCACAGGGACCCCATCTCTTCTCTCATTTCCCCCATGTCTTTTCATATAGGTCACCAGCTAGTTCAACACCCAGATCCTGCATCCCAGGTAAGACCCTAAGTGCCTGCCCCTTTTGCTCCTGATCCACCCCAGGCTTTCCCACTGGGATTTCTCCCAGGCAGTGATCACTGGGGCATCGAGACAGTCTAAGGGAAGAAAGGCCCTCCTGGGTCAGCTGCCTGGATTTACTTCACTCTTCCTTTTTCTTCATAGGCCTCTCCAGCTGAGCCTCAGGTGGGTTCTCCACCTAAGAGCCCATGGAGAGCAGAGCCTGAGGAGGAGCCGGAGGAAGAGGAGGAGGAAGACCCATGCTCAGAAGAGTGGAAATGGAAGTATGAAGAGGAGCAGAGGAAAGTTTCTCAGTTGGAGCAGGAGCTGGTGCGGAAGACAGAAGAGTGTAAGGCTCAAGCCGCAGCTTACCTGGACCTGAAGAACCAGATTCACGAGCAGGTGCAGGAGCTGGGGCTCCTCCTCTCCCAAGAGCCCGCAGGTCCAGAAGGCCAGAGCTCTAGTCTCCGGCCTGGAGGAGACGGCATGGAGCAGGGCTGTCCTCTGGGCCTGCTGGCTAAGCGCGTACGAGAGCTGAAGCAGCTGCAGGCAGCAGGTGCAGCAAACCCAGTATTCGCTTCCAACAAGGCTGAGGATTCGGCCCCAGGGGAGATCCAGTATGAAGCTCATGGACGGTCCCAACCAGAAGAACAGGGGCCACCCCAGAGCCCAAAGTCTGAGACCATGGGGAAAGCCACTGGACAGCAACTGACCACTAGTAGTGGGCAGGCCCTCGGCCCCGATCATACACACCAGTTGTGTGCCGGCCAGAAAGAGAGGCGCCAGGCCCCAGGGGCAGAACCAACAGGCACAGTGGCCATGAACCAACTCCTGTTACAACTGAGGGAGGATCTGGCTGCGGTGTGGCGAGAAAAGGATGCTGCCTGGGGAGCTTTGTCAAGACCAGTCCTGGAGGGAGCTCTGGGGACGCCCCGGGCTGAGGCAGCAGCAGCTGCCTGGGAGAAGATGGAGGCCAGGTTGGAGCGGGTGCTGGTGAGGCTGGATCGAGCAAAGGCAGGACTGCAACTAAAACCTGAGGCCCCCGCCCAGGAGCCCAGAGAGGGAGCCCCAAAGGTAGGCCCAGAGGCCATCACCAAATGGGATGAAGGGAGAGAAAAAAGGGCTCCTGGGGTCCGGGGAGAGCCTCTAGGGGCCCCTGGAAGGGAACAGATGGCAGGAGGAGGCCTGGCAGAGGGGCAGCTGGAGAAGGAGGTGTCAGCACTGAGACTGAGCAACAGTAACTTGCTGGAGGAGTTGGGGGAACTGGGGCGGGAGCGGCAGCGGTTGCAGGGGGAGCTGCAGTCCCTGAGCCAGCGACTCCAGCGGGAGTTTGTGCCCAAGCCAGAGGCGCAGGTCCAGCTACAGCAGTTGCGGCGGAGCGTGGGGCTGCTGACAGATGAACTGGCCATGGAGAAGCAGGCCACCGAGAAGCTGCGGAAGCGCCTGGCCTCCCAGAGCAGTGGCCTCCAAGGGCTGTGGGACCGCCTGCCCCCAGACCTGGTGGGCAAGGCGAGTGCCCGGAGCACAGTGGCCGAGCCCCTGGAGGAGCTGCAGGCCTGCATCAGCGCCCTGGTGGACAGGCATCGCGAGGCCCAGCAGGCGCTGGCTCGGCTGGAAGAGGAAAACCAGCGGCTTCGAAGTTCCCCTGCCCCACGTGGGGAGCAGGGGGCCTCCTGCAAGGTCTCAGCACCCCCCCAAGTGGCCGCTCTGGAGCAAGACCTGGGGAAGCTGGAGGAAGAGCTGCGGGCGGTCCAGGCCACGATGAGCGGGAAAAGCCAGGAGATCGGGAAGCTGAAGCAGCTGCTCTACCAAGCCACGGAGGAGGTGGCCGCGCTGAGGGCCCGGGAGGCCGCCAGTCTGCGGCAGCACGAGAGGACTCGCGGATCGCTGGTGGCCCAGGCCCAGGCGTGGGGCCAGGAGCTGAAGGCTCTGCTGGAAAAGTATAACACCGCCTGCCGAGAGACGGGCCGGCTGCGGGAGGCCGTGGCCGAGGAGCGCCGCAGGAGCGGGGACCTAGCGGCGCGCGCCGCGGAGCAGGAGCGCCAGGCCAGCGAGATGCGCGGGCGCTCGGAGCAGTTCGAGAAAACGGCGGAGCTGCTGAAAGACAAGGTGGAGCATCTGATTGGCGCTTGTCGGGACAAGGAGGCCAAGGTGAGCAGGCGAGGGAGCGTCAGGGAAGGTTTCTGTGTGTTCAGGGGTCTGCTAACCTGAATTTACCTTCGGTTCATCAGAGTAATCCCCCAAATAGAACACCAGTCATCTGCAAGGACCATGCTCTGTTCTCCTGAGTTTGGGGGGCTTGGGGTTGAGACTGGAGGTGAGGTAAGTTATAAATAGAAGAGAGAAGGGGACACTTAGGTATTAAAATTTGGGACTCAGGGTTCAGCAGCAGTGTGCTCAGGGCTACCACCGTTGGTTTATTAGGATTTTGACTTAAATAGTGTATTTAAGACATCTGATAATACAGCGAGTAGCTATGGTTTTGCTAGGGTTCTGAGGAGGTGACTCCGGGGGCTGAGAGGTTAAGAAAAGTAAACTGAGCTATAGCCCCCTTTTCCCCTCCCACTTCAGAGTAGATTCTGCACAAGATTTCCATTGACAAAGAGGGTGCCAATGCGAAGAAAAAAGCTTGAGCACTGTTGTTAGATACCTGAGTTTCCTAAGGATTGCTCTAAAATTAAATGCAAGTCTACATGTTTCTAAGAGACATGTTTTATGAATTCTAAAAAATCAGTTTACCAATGAATTTAGTAATTCTAGAACTATCTGTGAAATGAATGAATTTAGACTCATTAAAATGTGTGCACGTGACCAAAGTTAGAATGCTTAAAAATATAGGGAGTATACATTTTACATAAGATAAAGTACAGAAAAATAGAAGGGATGTTATACAGAATAGGGATCAGTGTGGCGTGAGGCTAGTTAAAGCAAGGAATGTTGTGTTGGTGTTGAAGGAGAAGGTAAAAGTAGAAAAATGGTCAAAAATAAGTAGCGCCGTCAGCTCTGAACTGAGATTATCTGCATTTGAGTTTCAGTTGCAAAACTTACTGTTTGATCTTGGGTGAGTTATCGAAGCCTCTAAGCCTCAGTTTTCTCATCATAATTTTCTCATCACCATAAAATGGGGATAATAATAGAATCATTGTGAGGATTACATTAAATGAGGTATTCTATTAAAAAATACTCAGAAGAATTTTTGGCAAATGGCTAGTACTCAATAAAAGTTAGCTATTTTCATTATTCCCATTACCACCATTCCTAATCCTGCTGGTTATCATTCACCGAATTCGTGCCTCAGCCTCACAAGCCATAAAAACTCATCTCCATTTCCCTCAGTGGTCAGTAGCCAGAAGAAGACTGGGATCCAGTTCAGAGTTAAGAGCATGGACCATGAATTCAAAGAGATCTTGCTTCAAACCTTGATTTTGTCATTTATTAGCTGTATGATTTTGACAAATTACTTAACTCAGGCTCCTTACCTACAAAATGTGACCAATACGTCCCTCTGAGAAATACCATTCTTGTTGGAACAGAAGAAGAGCCGTTTTGAGTATGAAGTGAGACAATGAGTGTAAACGTATCTGGCAGATATTGAATACCCAGTAAAATGAAACTGACTTGACTCCAGGTGGGAAATGATGGGGGCCTCGTGGGTTCCCTTTCTCTTCTTGTGGCCTCAGATCAAGGAATTGCTGAAGAAGCTGGAGCAGCTCTCAGAGGAGGTGCTAGCAGCTCGGGGAGAAAGTGCTCGCCTCACCCTACAGCTGCAGGTGTGTTTTGGCCCTCAGGGAGATGTACGCTGCTAGAGAAGGGGGTGCACAGTGGAAGTGATATGTCCATGGGAGAGATTCTGGGGATTCCAGGGGCCCGGCCAGGCAGGCAGTGGTCTAGGCTGAGTCAGGGATGGCCAGGGGAGCCTACCTGGCACAGCTGACCACCTTACCCCATTGTTCTTCGTGTTGAGGGGATCCGGGTGAGTGTGGGAGGTGGGGCATATGACCTCCCACTGATGCTCACTCCCAGGATTCCCAGAAGAACCACGAAGAGATCATCTCCACCTATAGGAATCATCTGCTGAATGCCGCTCAGGTGAGCATCGGAGGAGGCAGAGGTAGAGAGATGGGCAGGCGGCACTGCATTTGGGGTCCCTTCTCTTACCTGCACATTCCTGTCATCTCTCAGAAGGCTGGACTTTAGATATTCCAGTGCCAGGTCTCTGGATCTCAGAGGCAGATCAAGAGAGTTTGTGCATGAATGTGGGGGGGAGAGGTGTTTGCCCCTCCTTTTCAATTCTCTGGTCCACTGTAAGGCTTTTTCCTGAAAAAGAGGTGGGTGGCTTGCTCCTTTATTAGGAAAAATAATAAACTACAAAGAATCAAACGCTTATTATGCACTAGGTGCTTTGTAACTCCCACAGCCATCTGGAAAAGTAGACATGGTTATCTTCCTTGTAAAGATTAGGAAACAGCCATTGAGAAGTTAAGTACCATAAGCGAGGGCACACAGTTGGTAAGTAGCATTCTACTGCACCACAGAAACTCTCCCACTTTCTGTTCTTCTCCTTTTGTTTCTTTCCTGCCACCTACAGGGCTACATGGAACAGGATGTGTACAATATCCTACTGCGAATCCTCAGCATGCAGGAGGAGTGAGGCAGCCTGTGCCCTGAAGAACATGCTGTGAGTCGTGGGTTGGGAGAAAGGGCTTGGGAGACGAAGCAGAAGGATGGATGGAAACTGGAGTCTTCTTTTGCCCCATGTGGTAGCTGACACTAGGGGGTCCTGTGGGGCATAGAGCATTCGAGGTGAGGTCAATTGAGAAACCCTGATATGGGGAATCACTGGGTGGAGTCAGGAGTCAGTGAGTAGATGGACTGAAGGGGTCTGACTTATGCGATGGAGACTGAAAAGAGGAGTTGAGTGACTCTCCTAAAGTCTGGGGTATAGACACCAGTGAAAGATGAGTGATGGTGGGACAGCGGTGCCCAGTTGATTCCCAGTGTGGTACTCTACAAATTCCAGAATCCCTCCTTCACTCCCTCACCACTCATTCAGTGTGGTCATCCTCCATTCTCCTCCCTGCTTCCATACAGTTGGCTGTCTTCTCCAGTCCAAAGAGATGAGGATCATCTTTAGCATCTTGGTGTGGGTGGAGGAGACTGAGGGTATGGAATTATGTGCATTTCACCCTTGAATTTCTTCTTTCAGGGAACAGAGCATCCTTGGTTGCCAGAGGCTCCATCAGGCTGTGGTGGGTGGTGGTTGGCCACTGAGGGTAGTGTGGGTGGGGCTTCACCTGATGATTTGAACTCCAGACCTGAGAACCTGAGCCATGGAATCAGCATGGATGAAACCTGAGGAGGTGTGGTTGGAAGGCAACGCTAAGGAAAATAAAGCAGCAGGCAGGATGGTGTTGGGTGTCTGTTTTTTTTTCTCTCTAAGAGGGAGTGGGGGAAGGAATCTTTCTCATTTCTTTTTGATCACAAGTGGCCTCATAAGTTAGCTGCTTTCAGACTTTGATTATGATCCATAGTAAGAAATACATTTTACATCCTGTGTTTACATACCTGAAATAATACTTACCCTTACTATTTCTATTCTTTTCTATATTCCATCAAAAAAATATTGGTTACAACATCTCCACTGATAGGTCAAGACTCAGTCTGAAAAACAGCAAAAATGAGGTTTGACACACTTCCTTTCTCCTTCTCAAGTGTGTCTTTACTGACTGACACAGCTCTGGTCTTTTTTCTTTACCTTTGGACTCCTGAGTCCACTATCATTTTTAATAAAGAGCAATTGAGAGACCTGGATTTTCTTCAAGATGTACAATCTAAAATATTCTCTCATATGTTAAACCATGTATCTAGATTTGAGGTACAAGGTCTCTTGTGGTCAGTGTTCTTTGTTCTAGGTGCAAAGAGGGATGAAAAGTCTTGATTCCTACCTAGAAAAGGGACAAAGGGATACTCGGAGCTGGCTTCTTCCCTCCAGTTCTGTTCTCAGGCTGAAAAAATGTATCTCTCTTGGCCACTTCCCCTGGGTCTCCTCCCCTTCCTGCCTCTCCGCCAGCGGTCCGGACTGCTAGGTGAGAGTGAGGCAGCGAGCTCCTCCAAAATCTGGAATTGCCGTTTGGTGGCCCCCACACTGATCCCTCCATCCCTTCTCTCAGCCCGCCCCCTTCTGGGTTCTGCTGGGCCAGCCCCGCGGATTTGGGGTTTGGCAGTACAGAAACTGACTGGGCCTAGAGAAGAGTGGGAGGAGCGCTCAAGGAAGACTGGGGCCCCGGCGGGGTGGGGGTCGGGGACGGGGGCGGGGGGGGGGGGCAGGGAGGGGAGCGGGGGCGGGACGGTGGCGCGGGGAGTGGGTGGAAGCTGCAGAGCCTGGCTCCAAGGTTTGGCCAGGAAGAGAGCAGCTATGTAGATGAGTTCCTACAGGAGAGTCAGCTCTGGTGTTTGTGTGAATGGGTCTGGGAGAATGCAGAGAGGACAGACTGATGGAGAAAAAGAAGGGTGCAGCTGCCAAAGGAGCATCAAAAGGTCCAAGCCATTTCTTTCTTTCTTTCTTTTTTTAATTGAAGTATAGTCAGTTTACAATGTTGTGTCAATTTCTGGTGTACAGCCTAGTGTTTCAGTCATACATATACATGCATACATACCCAAGCCATGTCTATTAAGGGGAACACAACCTCTCTTTTCCTTCCTGCTCTTAGAGTTACCAAATAATAGAAAAGGATTTACTTTCCATATAATATATGTGGTGTGGTGTGGTGTGGGAAGAATGAAGAAACTGCAGAGAACAGGGTCCAGAGAGGGGTGGATCATTTTGTGCAGTTCAAGCACGAAGCAGGAAACAACTTTGGTGATGGGAGGCAGGGCTTTGGCTTCCTCTGCGGCTCCTGGAATCCGATCCCAGGATGGCTGAGCTGTGGGAACGGTCAGTGATGTTAATGCTAACACAGAAATGGAACTTTCTCCAGCTCCTGGTCTTCCTAAGCAGCCTTTCTCTAGACACCCCCATAAATTGTTACCTCAATAACCCCAAGCCCTGACAGTTTCCTTGATTTCATAAATAAATCTTTCTTTCCCAAAGTAACTGTAGTCTTAATGTTCCCTTCTTTCCTCTTGGGCTGTCTGTTTACTGGGACTTCAGCAGGGACTAATTACTCCTGTTTCACTCCTCTTCGTTCTCCTGGCTTTAGATGTTGGAGTGTATGCAGGAGAGTAGGTGAAGCCTGGTGAGCCATGATGGGGTTCAGACTATGTTTTTGAATGCCCTCCATCTGAAACGTGGTCCTGATTTGCAGCTTCCATCCTTTGTCTGGTAACAGTAATTTATTAAACTGAGATTTAAAGGGTCTACTATGTGCCCGGCCCTGGGGATAGAGCGAGCTTGCACGCAGGATCAGATTCAGGTGCCCTGGTTCCTAGTTTTATGTTATACTGTGGGGATGCTAGAACTTATAATCTCAATTAACTATTTTTTTTCTTGTGAATTGTTTTTATTAGGATAGAGGGGATGGGTTGGGAAATATCTCTGTGGATTGTGCCACATCAGGGAAATGTCCTTTCCAATCTTCCTGGGATAGCTTTTGGAACTTTTTCTTTTTCTTGGAGCTGTTGCTCTTGCTGTCAGCAGCCTCTTCAGGTCCACTGCTGAGCAGCTCCTCCTTGGAAGAGAATTTCCTCTTTTTCTTGGGGACTCAAATTAATTATTAAAGGAGATTCCCGCCCCCTCCATGAAATCATTAGAAATCAAGGTGATGTTGACTTTCTTTTTTTCTTTTACATTTTACAGCTTTATTGAGGTATAATTGACATAGAATAAACCGCATGTAAAGTGTGCAGTTTGATAAATTTTGACATATGTATAGGCCCATAAAACCATCACACCATCAAGGTAATGAACATATCCATCACTCCCAAAGAGTTACCCCCATCTCTCTCTCTGAAACCACTGAAAATTCTAGAAGATACAAACTAGTCCATAGTAACTTTTGATCTAGTGGATTTAAGAGAACAGAAAAATGAGCTCCGGGCCTGTGCAGACTCAAGTGTTGGAGGGAGCAGTTGGGATTTAGAACCAAATACTTGAACTTGAGTTCCCACCATTGCTGGCAGCAGAGCAGCAAGGTGAGAACCTGAGTGTCAGGAGAGGGTGGATATCCTCCTTAGGGATAAAATCTGCAATGTAGTTGGGCACGATCTAGTTCAACAGGTACTTGGGGATATTGTCCTATGGCTGTGAGGTCTCATGGGAAAGGTAATACTGAAGGTTTAAGCTAAATGTGAGGATTATTCATATTGTTTATTAAAGCACTCTTTGTTTGCCAGTTATTGGTTTAACCATCTTGTCACTGATGCTAGACTGAGAACTCTTGCAAGGATTTTATGTCCTCAGCACCTAACATTCTCTGAACAGCATTCAAATATTTATTGAACAAGACAGTTATCACTTAGGTCCCAGCCAACTAATATGAAATTCTATGAGTTTTCAACTACCTAGTTTGGGTAAACTGCTCTAAAGTTGGTACTTTCAAGGGATCTGACTGTGAATGATGAGCTTAGTTGAGAATGGGGCCTCTGGAAAGTCTAAGGCTTTGGAGGAAGGACAGTAAGCAGTTCAGACTGTCAGAAAGATGCCTTTCTTGGGTGAGAAAACTTCCCTTCTGTTTGCCTTCAGCTACAGCAAAGGTGTGCGGTCTCTGGTAAGTCTTTGTATTTGAGGTAGAGGGTAGGGGACCACAGGTAGAGTTAGGGTTTAGGTACACTTTGGATTTTAGTAGCCCAGGTTTTCTTTCCCTTAGGGACAGCGCCTGATTCTAAGTAGGCACCTCTATATGCTATCAGATTCCCGATCCACAGTCTTCTTTGCACCCTGCCTCCACCCTAAGCGCATACAGCAGCACAAGGGTCAGAGCAGTAGTGACAATGATGAGATCCAAGAACGACTCTCTCGATCCACTCACTAGAGGAGTTAATCTTTCCAGCGCCTGCCTCTGAGTCCTTCCCTCTCCCGCCTCAGACTCCGCCCCTCCCCACTGCTCCGCGGTCCTGGCGGGCTTACACGGGAGAGGGCGGCCCCAGCCCCAGCCCCAGCCCCAGCGCTGGGCCGGGCGGAGCTCCCGCCCAGGAGGAGCTGCGGCTGCAGCGTCCAGCTGCCGGACTGACCTCCAGCCGTGCAGACCGCGGGAGCGGCGCCGGGCCCCCTCCCCCCCACCGCCCCAGACCACCCTCTGAGCCGTCCGAGCCCCCTCCCTGCTCCCTGCCACTGCACTGGTAAGTCCCGCGCTCCGTACCAAACTTTTTTGCTGCGGAGTTCTACTGCCAGACCACGAGCTACACTGTGAGGGGGAGGGGAAGGGGTGAAGAATTGAGACAAGCCGTCTTGAAATGACCTATTCACGACTCCATAGCTTCCCGAAAATGGATCAGATCTCCCCGTTTCCCGAGTTGGTAGAACTCTTGATTTTAGCTGGTTAAACTTGTAGTGAGGGAGATGAGGGTATCTGCTCCAACTTCGCTACACCCTCTCCCATTTCTCTGAGATTTAGCACTTCTCGATACTTTCCCTCCACATTTCAAGTACCTTTGGCTCCCTAAAAGCTCATCCCCTCCCCATTCTGCCGTGGCAAAGCCCACTCTCCCAGGTACTTCGGGTCCACCTTCTCTGCATTTTCCCGGAGACCCCGCGATCCTTCGGGCTGTTCATTCCCTCCGGGTCTACCGGTCTTGCACACCGGCCAAAGACGTGCAGGGGCTGGGTCCGGCTGTGGAGGGAGGGGCTGAAGCTCGGGCTCGTCCGAAACCAGGCGGGCGGGGCCGGGAAGGGGAGGTGTAGGGGGCCGGACGGGGCGGAGCAGGCGGCATTTGCGGCCGGCGCCGAGGTGGAGAGTTGTGCGCCGGTCCCTGGGCCTGAGCTCGGGCTCGGGCTCGGGCGCCTGCGATGTCTCAAGATGGCGGAGCTGGGCGAATTAAAGGTACCGGCCCCCTCCCCCATCCCCATCTGCACTGAGCCCGGCAGAGCGCCGAGTCAGGGAAGCGACCGAGACGGGGTGCCGAGGGCTTGGTGGGGGCTGGAGACGTGGCGGGGACTCGCTGCTGGGGATGGGAGAAGTGGCTGTGGGCGAGGTAGGGGCTGCGGCGGGACTCCGGGGGCGGGGTCGCGGGGCAGATGCAGGGGTGGGGCCGAGGGAATTGCAGCTGTTGGGGGCCGAGGCGCAGGGGGCGGGGACGCGGGGTAGAAGTTGGATTTGGTGGTAGGGGCAGATGCAGGGGTAGGGTCAGGAGGAAAAGCTGCTTCAGAGGCACTGGGCGCGAGTCGATCAAGGCCCAGAGATTCGACAGTAGGGGGCAGATGTTGGGATGGGACTGTGGGGCAGAGGTACGGAAGGCTCCAGGGGGAAATGTGCTGAGAGGATAGAGGCTTTGGGGCTGCTGTTGGGATCTGAGCCTTGGGAAGTACCAGTAGGCGGCTGAGATCTAGGGGGCGGGGCTGTGCGGGCGGATAGATCGAGGGGTGGGGCAGAAGCATCCTGGAGGCTGAGAGGGAGGTCCTGCCTTAGTGAGTCGGGATCTTTGGGCAGAGACAGAGGAGTGTGAAACTACGGGATAGAAAGGGAGAAGTTCTTGACAAAACTAATGGAGAAATAAAGACAGAACAGAGGAGATAACGATGGGGAGAGAGGCAGAGGAGCAAGTTTTTAATCACATTCCTCAGGAGGAGCCCAAAGCCATAACACCCCCGGAGGGGAAGAGCCGTGGAGGGCTAGCAAGGCCTGCCCGTGGCCGGGCCTCCTAGAGACTCGCAGAAGGGAATCCTTTAAAGAGAGAGCTTGCCACGACCACACAGAGTCTTGAGAATAACTATCCAAGGACAACATGACAGAACCTTTAAGAAGCACTGGGTTCATTTCCCTGCTTCTTGGCTTTATGCTGCCCTTTGAAATGGAGCCACAGCCTTGAGCAGGCTTGAGGTCTAGTCACTGGGCCCAGTGTGAGATTCTGCACCTTGGCTTAGGGGCCCCATGCCTGCTCCTCATTCTCCAGGGCCTCTTTTGAGAGCTTTGCCCTTTCTTCTCCCACCCCTCTGGCGGAGGGGGAGGATCACTTCTCTCTGTGCAGAAGAGAAGCAGGATATTGGTTCCTGGCAGGTGGAGTAAACAGGTAGACAGGAAGGGTAGATACCTAGATGCCCCATTTTGCTGTGAACACCCTCACTCCAAGTTTTGGTCCTGTCTCCCTCCCAGAAAAATAGGACTGAGGGAAGGGTAGTTATGTTAATGACAGTGAGAAAGGATTTGGGGGCGTTCTGAGCATTGAACCCTGACCTGAAAACCCTGGTTACAAAAGCTTCAGAGGCTTGGGGAAAAGAGCTGAGGTGGATTGAGGTGTTGGGAGGGGTGGGCTGTGTGGCACAATCCTCCAGCAACCTGGCCCCTTTCTCCCCTGTTGAGCTGTCTGGCCTGAATCCTCTTCTCCCCCTCCTTCTCCCTGTCTCCTGTCCTCTTCCCAAGAGGCTGGGATGGGTCTGAGATTCTGAGAAAGGGCAGGAGAGGAGATAAGCAGCTTAACGGAGAGTCCAGGCTCAAGGCAGGAATGGAGGTGGGCTGCGGAAGTGGACTCAGAGGTGTGCTTTAGGATGGCCTGCTGTCTGCACCCTGTCCTCACCTGGTCGACTTCCAGGCTGGGGGAGATGGCGTTGCTCAGGCTCTGGGGGTAATGGTGAGGCTGCCCTGAGGGTTGCTAAAATGGGACATAGAGGTCCTTTTGGTCATATTTGCAGTCATCCACTGGCTGCAAAGCACCTCTCTGATTAGTGCTGGATGGATGGAGGCACTGCCCACCTAGCAGCTCAGCCCAGTGTCCTTGGCAGGACGGGCCTGTGCAAGGTAGGGTTCTCAAGCTTCTCTGGTCTCCACAGCACATGGTGATGAGTTTCCGGGTGTCTGAGCTCCAGGTGCTCCTCGGCTTTGCTGGCCGGAACAAGAGTGGACGGAAGCACGAGCTCTTGGCCAAGGCCCTGCACCTCCTCAAGTCCAGCTGTGCCCCCAGCGTCCAGATGAAGATCAAAGAGCTTTACCGGCGACGCTTTCCCCGGAAGACCCTGGGGCCCTCTGATCTTTCCCTGCTCTCTCTGCCCCCTGGCACCCCTCCTGTAGGCTCCCCTGGCCCTTTAGCTCCCATCCCCCCGGCCCTCTTGGCCCCTGGCACCCTACTGGGCCCCAAGCGTGAAGTGGACATGCACCCCTCTCTGCCCCAGCCTGTGCACCCTGATGTAACCATGAAACCGTTGCCCTTCTATGAAATCTACGGGGAGCTGATCCGGCCCACCACCCTCGGTATGGCTGTTTGTGATCCCTCAGTCTTCCTGGATCCCATGCCTCTTCCACAGGCCTTTCTTAGGCTTTAGTCCTGTGGGCTCAGCAACCTAGGATAAGGGCAACTTCTGTGGCTGCCTGTGCATGGGCTTGGGAATAACTGCTCCTTTGTGTTCTCAGCATCCACTTCTAGCCAGCGGTTTGAGGAAGCTCACTTCACCTTTGCCCTCACCCCCCAGCAAGTGCAGCAGATTCTTACATCCAGGTACATCTCTTTCAGTCCTCCTGCTTCCTCCTTTGGTAGTTACCCTTAGACTCTTAGACTCCGCTCTCTGACAGTCTTCTCTTCTGCCCTGCTCCTTCCTCTCCATCTTCCTGCCCCTGCTTTGCCTCTGATTCTCTCGTATGCCTCTTCTCTGTCCCTGGTGTCTCTGTCTGTTCATCCCTCCCCTCCGGGGAACACATACTGACATCTCCTCTTCTCTCCCTGTTCCAGAGAGGTTCTGCCAGGAGCCAAATGCGATTATACCATACAGGTGCAGCTAAGGTGAGTTGATCCTTCCTCTCTGCTGGGCTCCCATGGAGGGTGGGAATGAAATAAGGGTATGATAGGTCCTACTAGGAGATATCCCTACTCTTCCACACCCACCCCAGCCCTGGGACTCTTATCTGGAAACTGAAGGCTACAGATATCCATCACTGATTTTCTGAGGTTCCCTGCCTCTCTCTGAGATTCAGTGCAAGAAACTGCCTCCCACCCTTTCATCTTCTCTCATCTCTTACCAGGTTCTGTCTCTGTGAGACCAGCTGTCCCCAGGAGGATTATTTCCCCCCCAACCTCTTTGTCAAGGTCAATGGGAAACTGTGCCCTTTGCCAGTAAGTGCTCTTCCCTTCTTCTGGCAGTAACCCCTTCCCTGTTTCAGTTCCTAGATGTTAATTACAAACCTATTATGAAAGAGACATGCCTGGCACAGTGCCTGGGACATAGTAGGTGCTCAGTTTACTGACTGAATCAGTATAATCTAGTGAGTCCTAAGACAGGGCTGGACGAGTGTTCTGTTTGAATCCAGAGGAGGGACATTAGTTTAACCCAGAGGTTGAGGGAAGATTCTCAGAAGTGATGCGCCCAGAGCTGAGAGTTGGAAGAAGTGGGGTCTCCTTACTCTTACCCATGCTCCTCAAGAACTCAGTGAGCAGCTTCCTATTTCTTTGGCCAGTGAATAAACTCTCTCCTTTTCCCCCAGGATCGAACCCTAGGTAGTGCCCCAGCTTTGTGAGTCACTGAATGGGCCCCCATCTCCTTGGTCAGTGGGTGAGCTGACTTCCCCAGGGAGCAAGGAGCCTAAGGCAGGATGTCTTGACCAGGCCCTCCCTTCTCCAGGGCTATCTTCCCCCTACCAAGAATGGGGCTGAGCCCAAGAGGCCCAGCCGCCCCATCAACATCACGCCCTTGGCTCGACTCTCGGCCACTGTTCCCAACACCATCGTGGTCAACTGGTCGTCTGAGTTCGGAAGGGTGAGCGTGGCGGAGGCAGGGAGCCTGGGAAAGCCTGCAGGGGGTGAGAGGGAGTCACCCAGTGTCTTGGGCTGCAGAAATACCTTTCTCTTTATGGGTCTCTCTGCCTTAGCTTGCTGTCTCTGGCCCTCTTGTGACAAAGGAGGGGGTGTTGGTGGGGTGGTGGTGGTGTGCAAAGTGGAGGCTAATTGTCTCTCCCCACCTCCAAGTAGAATTACTCCTTGTCTGTGTACCTGGTGAGGCAGTTGACTGCAGGGACCCTTCTACAAAAACTCAGAGCCAAGGGCATCCGGAACCCAGACCACTCCCGGGCACTGAGTGAGTAGCAGCCTGTCCCTCTTCTCCTCTCTGCCCTGGAGCCAATTCTTCCTAGCCCTCCAGCCTTCATAATTAAACTCACACCCGTCTTGTGACACCTGCCTCACCTCTCACATGAACCCCAACCCTCCCCCTGTGTCCCTTACTTATCTCTGTGGTTGAAGAGTCAGACCATTCCCAGGCACTGAGTGACACCCCTGCATTCCCAGTTACACATTGGCTTTGCACCTCACAGACCCTAACTCCAGCCCCGGCTGGAACATGGGTTCTTCAGACTAGAAAGAGTCTTAAGTATCATCTAATCTAACCCTCTTGGGATGTTTGAGTTCCCTCTAGGTCATCTCTACCAAAGCGTCACCTAGCTGTATTTAAGCATCTTCGGGGGCTTGGTTGGGGGGTTGAAGGGAATCCCTTCCTCCCACCTAGCCTTCATAATCCAGATCACAGACTACCCCCACGTGACATCCCATTGGCTCCCAAAGGGTTTCTTCCCACTTGTCTCTCAGCCAGAGTCATCTGTTTCTTCCCACCCTTGGGCTTCTCTCCAGCCTTGCTGACCCCATGGCTCTGGCCCTACTCTTGTTTCAGTCAAGGAGAAACTGACTGCTGATCCGGACAGTGAGGTGGCCACCACAAGTCTCCGGGTGTCACTCATGTGCCCGGTGGGTACAAGGGAGAAGAGAAGGGGTGGAGGGTTGGGTTAAGCCTCAGGACTCAGATGTGGGTTCCTCAGGCTGTTAGAGTGAGGCTCCCTGGGACGTGGGGACTCTGACCTCTGAACTCATCTCTCCTCAGCTAGGGAAGATGCGCTTGACTGTCCCTTGTCGTGCCCTCACCTGCGCCCACCTGCAGAGCTTCGATGCTGCTCTGTATCTACAGATGAATGAGAAGAAGCCAACGTGGACATGTCCTGTGTGTGACAAGAAGGCTCCCTATGAATCTCTTATCATTGATGGGTAGGGCCATTCTGCATTCAGCTTCCTTTTGCCTCGGACAGTCCACTAGGACTGTCTCTCTCTCTCTATGGCTATATACGTTTATATATAGCTTATTTCTTCTCCCATGAACCCCAGCTCTTAACCTATTTGTCTCCTTTATATAAATATAATGTATATATGTATATAAAATCTGTCCCCTTTATTATATGTATGTGTCTCCAACACTGAGGACTACTCATACCAGGAACCCTGCTGAGCACTTTGCATATCTTATCTCACTGAATCCTGTGAGATGCTGATAACCCTGTGAGACGGGTACTGGCATTATTGGTGAGAAAACTAAGGCCTGGAGAGACTTAAGTATCTTTTCTTTCTTTCTTTTTTTTTTGAGATTGAGTATCTTGCTCAAAGTTATATTGTTAGTAAGTGGCAGAGCCAATGTATCCAATGTATCTCCTGTAACAACCACCTGACCTCTCACTGAACGCAGCAATCTAGTTCTTTGAGGACCTGGATGTGCTGTCTTGCTGTTCCTAATCCGCCTCCAGAGCCTACATTATGATTCGTATTCCCAGTGCCTTTTTGAGGTGGTTTACAGAGTTCTGTATCCCCACTCCTTCTGTCTTGTCCTTAGTACTACACGGAACAGGTGCTTAGAATGTATTTATTTTAAAACTTAGCACTCAAAGTTTTCGAAGCTCTTTTACATACCTTACTTTATTTGATTCCAACAACAACTCAGAGAGGTCATTAGGGTGGATACTATCCCTGATTTACAGATGAGGAAGCTGAGGTTCAGGAAGGTGAGTCCCAGAGCTCCCTGGCTGCTGTTCTAGCCATCTCCCGGCCACATGAGTTCCCATCTCTCCTTTCCCCCAGTTTATTCATGGAGATTCTTAATTCCTGCTCGGATTGTGATGAGATCCAGTTCATGGAAGACGGATCCTGGTGCCCAATGAAACCCAAGAAGGAGGCATCTGAGGTTTGCCCCCCGCCAGGGTATGGGCTGGATGGTGAGTGACCCCCTGTCTCCCAGTTGAGCTGAGTCTGGGGTGGCCTCTTCTCTGAGACATAGTCTTCTTACTACCCACAGCTGTCCAGTATAGCCCAGTCCAAGAGGGCAATCCATCAGAGAATAAGAAGAGGGTTGAAGTGATTGACTTGACAATAGAAAGCTCATCAGATGAGGAGGACCTGCCCCCGACCAAAAAGCACTGTCCTGTCACCTCAGCTGCTATCCCAGCTCTACCTGGAAGCAAAGGGTACGAGGAAATAGGCTGAATCTACAGCAGAAGGGGCAGGGAAGATGTCGGGGGTGCTTTCTGATCACTGGGCAAACAAACCCTGGGGCACAGAGGGGACTTGGGAGGCGGAGCTGCGTGAGGGCATCTGTGTTTCCTTCTCTCCTCACAGAGTCCTGACGTCTGGTCACCAGCCATCCTCGGTGCTGCGGAGCCCTGCTGTGGGCACGATGGGCGGCGATTTCCTTTCTGGTCTCCCGCTACACGAGTACCCACCTGCCTTCCCACTGGGGGCTGATATCCAAGGTATGACGCTGATCACAGGGTGGGGCCCTGCACCGCCACAGCCTCCCCAGAACCGGCTCAGAGCCCTTGATCCTTTTCAGAGCTTTCTGGCCATCTTGCAAAGGGCCACAGTCCAAGGAACTTGAGTGTTTTGTTTGTTTGTTTTTGGTGGTGAAGGGGCCAGATAGGAAGTTAATTTTAATTTTTCTTTTCTTACCAGGTTTAGATTTATTTTCTTTCCTTCAGCCTGAGAGTCAGGTAAGTAGCCCCTTCTCCTCCCATGAACATCTCAGATCTCTGAAACTTCCTTTCTAGGCACTGAGGGCCCCCCCCCCATTTTCCCCAGGGGACCTAAATCTGCCTCTCTGTGGAGGAGAGGGGGCAGTACAGGCAGTTTATTTCCCTCCTAGGCCCCACTGGGACTTCCTCGGATTCTCACCCGTGTCTTCCTCTGTCCTCTATTACTTACTGTTCTGTCTCCAGAGTTCTTGGCGCAGTTCTGCTCCTGTCTGCTCACCCCCCAAACCCATATGCACTTGAGCACCACGACTGCCCCAGCCGGACATTCCACACATTTCACACGCCCACAGGGCCAAGAACCTAGCAGGCTGGTGGGGCTGGGAAGCCAGGGAATAGGGGTGGGGTGCGGGGAAGTGGGGAAAGAGTCAGGGAGAGGCGCTCCCGCTTCTCAGAGAATACCTTGGGATCCCAAGGGGTTGATTCATCCCATATGATATTTCTGAGACGAGGGACTGGGAGGCGGGGACAGCCCAGATAATCTCTTAAACCATGCTCTTGATTCCTCCCAGCACTACGGTCCCTCCGTCATCACCTCACTAGACGAACAGGATGCCCTTGGCCACTTCTTCCAGTACCGAGGGACCCCTTCCCACTTTCTGGGCCCGCTAGCCCCCACGTTGGGGAGCTCTCACCGTAGCACCACTCCAGCACCCCCTCCTGGCCGCGTCAGTAGCATTGTGGCCCCTGGGGGGACCTTAAGGGAGGGGCATGGAGGACCCCTGCCCTCAGGTCCTTCTTTGACCGGCTGTCGGTCAGACATCATTTCCCTGGACTGAGTTCCTGGCTTTGGGAACCTTCACTGCCTCCTGACAGCTGAGCAAGTATGCTGTGGAGTCTGAACCCCTGGCCACCCTGACCCCTTGGGGGCTTTGGTCAAAGGCCAGAGAGACCTTCATGGACACCTGTTTTTGGCCTTATCGCTGCCTGACAAGTCCAGCACCCAAAGGGTTAATATTTAACCTCTTTTGAAGGACATTCGGGGTGTCTGTTTTTGGACGTATTCTTTGAGGGCCGCACATTCCTTTGGGTATGTTAACCTAGGCAGTAGCAGGCAAATGGGGTGGGATGTGAGTTGGGGAAAGGGCTGAATCCTCAGCCTTAACTGTGTAGAGCCTCGTGGGGAAGGGGCCCTTCTCGGGTCCCCTAGGTGCCCTCTCTTCCCATTCCCCAGAGCCGGCTCTGTTCCTTCCCCATGTCCATTGTCTCTTCATGTCCATTCCGTTCTCTTTGGCCAAACAGACAGGTGGAGTAACTGAGACGGGCAGACACATGGACAGAGAACTCTATTTTGGGTTGCAGGTTTTTTGTGCATAAACAAGAAAAAACAAAATACTCCAAAGATGACTTTCCCTGCCTCCTACTTCCCAGTAATGACTGAGAAGGGGATAAGGCCTTAGCCCTGATCCCCAGGGGTTTGGGAGAAGGGCCTGGCCAATTGCCTGGGTCTCTATTTATATATTTAAGTTCACAATGTTTCTCACGCTGACCAGCCTGAGGCCTGAGCTTCTAAAGGCCCACGGGCCTGTGGTCAGGTCTGGATCATTCTGCACCTTTCCTGGGAGGTGGGAGCACCCACGCTCTCCCCCATCTCCTTTTTAAGGCTCCTCTAGGGCCTAGGACCTATGTTGTATTCCCACAGTTGTAACAAAGTTCTCACCCATAATAAAGGTTATGAATGTTCAGAGTGTCACGGAGGTGGGCTGGGGAGGGGGTTAATCAGATTCCTGGTCTGGCAGGGAGAGGGTCCACATTCTGTTCTTCCTTTGCTGGCCCTGGGTCCGAGTGAGCTCCACTTCCACGTGATAGGGGTGTCACACTGAGGATTTTCAAGAGCAGTTGTTCCTTCTTCCTTCCTCTCCCCCATGCCCATAAAAACACCAGACCATTCTGCCCAACACTGTGGAGTCCTTAGGGCCTCATCCTTACCTGCCCAGGTGTTGCAGCCAGAGCCTGAGGGCAAACTTGGTCCCTGTGCTGACCCTCTCTTGGCTGTCGGCCGCGGCTGGGGTGGTCCGCAGCAGTGTGGACGTGGGCAAGGCCAGAGGTCGAGCTCCTCCATCCTCTCCTAGTTCCACCGCACTGCGGAATGACAGCTCCTGTCTGTGCTGTGCCTTGTGGCTTCACCCACTTCATCTGATCCTCCCAACCACCAAAGGGAGGAGGAGTGGGTGGGTGTTAATGCCCTTTTACAGAGAGGAGGGTTAAATGACTTGCCCCTGTGAGAGAGTGGGACTGAAGCCCAGGTCTTCGGTGCTGGCTAGTTGGAGCAGGAACCCTTGGAGTATGATGGGAAGTATCTTTGATCTCATGTTCTCTCTTCACTGTCAGTTAACCAACTCCCTAAATCTCCCCCACAACACAAAATTCTCTCCTGAGGAGGAGACAGAAGCTGAACTTCTCAATGTGTATGTGTTGGTGTGTTGGAGGGTTAGGGAGAAGCTCCTACTTACGGGACAGAGGGTGGTAGGTCCTGGGGAAGATGTCTGGGTGTCTCTGCCCCATCCTCTGTGGTAGCCACTGCAGCTGCTACATCTGGTCCCAGCCACATAAAGGCGCTCACCTCTCCTGGGTTTGGTTGGATCCGGGCCTGGGGCCAGACATGTTGATCCCTTAGTCACGGGCTTTCTCAGGAGACCTGTTTCTGATCGCAGCCTACCCACGGGTGGAGTGGACAGACTTGGGGCAGGGGCAGGGGAGAGGCTATTGGATTTCTTGCTCATCTCTGGCCTTCCCCTCCCCCACCCTAGCCGTAGTGAGAACCAGTCTGCTTGGGTCTCCTAAGCCCCATTTCCTTCCTCTACTGCCCGCCCTACCTGCAGCTGCTGCTGTGACTCCTGGGAGATGACAAGTAGATAGAGAATGATGTGATGGTATCTGGGGAGACCCCAGCTCAGCCTAGGAGGGTAGGCAGACTAAGAGAGAAGAAAATGGCGAAAGTAAGAACTTTCTGTCCCTTGAGACTTTGTAAATGCAGCCAAGGAAGTGGGAGTAGAAACAATGCAAGAGGGACACGGGTAAGGGCTGTGGGATTGGGGACTTCAGACACCCACACACCATCATTTCCCCTGTGGTCAAAGCAACTAGGCCAGTTCTGTGGGCTTCGGTGGGTTAGAAGTTGTCGAGGGTTCTTGTTTAAGTAGGAAGGAACCTCTCCCAGGTCCTTGTCTCACCTCCCATAGCCCCAGAGGGACCCAAGAGAACTGGCCCCGGGGCAGCTGTAGTCCACTCTCCTCCCAAAGCTCTCGAAGCCCTCCGTCCAACAGCTGGGAGAGAGAGGGCAGGAGGTCAGAGAGGCCAGCACCTGACTCCTCCAAGTCCTGTGTTTGCCCTTCCCCTGGCCCCCACCCAAGGTGATCCCAGACACAGTCCCTCCTTCAGGGCAGGGTGCAGGCTGGGTAAGGTGATCGGTTACCTCTTCATCAAGTTCCACATGCCCACCTGCAACAACAGTGGGGCCAGTAGGTGAATGATGGTGTCCTTGGCCAGGGACTCCATGCACTATTTACACCGCCCCCTCCTCCAGGGGGCACAGACGCTGTTGCAGCCCCTTGTGATTTTGGGACCTAACACATTTCTGGGCCTACTTCTCTGTCATTCTCAGACTGGGGATAGCACTGTTGGGTGAAGGGGAAATTTCTTTCCTGGACAGGGCCTTGTCCTCAGGGCGCTCACCTGGGGGTACCCAGAGGTTGGGTGAAACGTTGAGGGTGCGTGTCCTTCGGGTCAACAAGACGGTCTGATCGCTGGACTGCAGAATGACTGCCACACCCAGATCCACACCTCGATTCGTGGGCAGCTCGTCCCCAGGAGCCCCGGGCTGCTGGTCCAGGGCCGCAAAAGGGCAGAAAGGGGGTCGCTGGTGGGAGGGAACCACTTGGGTTATCGCTTCAGAAGCCGGGCGGGGCTTTCAAAAACTGGGGAGCACCGCACGACGGGGGGATGGGGGAGGAGGCCGAGCCTGGGCGATAGGCTCGGCCCGCAGGCCCCCGCCTCCCTCCCGATCCCAGTCGCGCCCTTCGGCCCTTCACTGCCCGCTGCGAAGCCCCTTCTCCCGACCTGGAGCGGAAGCCTGGCCGACGCGCCTGGGAACGGCCTGTCCGAGAGGACGAGCTGTCCCCGCTTCAGGCCGCAGTGCGTGGCCCCCGGCCCAGCGCCCAGGAGGCCACACACGCTCTGCGAGAAGCTCACGGGCTCGGGGCGCCCGGAGCGGAGCAGCAGCACCCGCGCCGCGGCCATAGCGCGCCCCCGGGGGCAGGGGACGGGGCGCTGCGGCCCGCGCGGCGCCCTCTGCCGGCCCGGCCGCGCTTCCCCTCCCGGCGCTCCGCGGGGCCGGCGGGAAGCCCGGCTTCCGGGACGTCTCCGGAGAAATTTAGGTGTGACACTTGGGGGCTATCCATGCGGGTAATAAATAAATGACAAAGGGGAGCACCTCTAAAACCTCAGCCCCTGTTTTTCTCCCATCTCTGTGTAGGGAAATGATCCCCAGACAGGGATTTCTGGACTCGCAGGTCAACACCCCCTAGCCACGCGCGGGGGTATAAGCGCCCCTCCACAGCCCTCTGCGTACCTATCTTGCTATAGAAGGTGACACCTCCAATTCGTGAATTAACAGCTGTCTCCCAGCCAGACACCCAGGAAACATTTCTGACACCTCCCCTTTCTTCTCACTCAAATGGCAACCAAGTGCAGCAGACTCTGCCTCCTTAAATGTTCTCAAATCCATGTCTTTATCTTGTCTTTTACTTCCAGCCTCCATTACCCTAGTTCAAGCCTTCCTCATATTCTGCCTGAGATATTATTGAAAGTCCTGCCCCCACCTCATATTCTGCCTGAGATATTATTGAAAGTCCTGCCCCCACCAATTCATTCTCTCCAGTGCTGCCAGAGTGATCTTTCTAAAACGCAAATTTGCTCATTTTGCTTCCCATTGCTCTCAGGATAAGATAAGCTACTTAGCCCCGGGTAGTAAGAATCCACCAGTCCGTGCCCCTGCTTGTCAATTCTGGTGGGACTTATGCCCTATTTTCTAGTCATATCTTATTTGCAGTTCCCCCAAGAAACAGGCTCTGCTTCCTTCCGGGATCCTTGCCCCCTTCCACCTGGCAAATCCCCATCTTTCAAAAAGGTTAAGTGTCACTTTATGCTCCCGTTCCTGGCTGACCCTTTCCCCCATTGCCTCTGTATAAAATACTTCCCCACCATAGCCCCCTAACACTTGTCTCCTCCCACTAGGCTGTACGCTCAAGGCTATTCCTCTTTGCATGCTTAAGGCCTGGCCCAGTATGGGGCACATAACAGCTGCTCAGTAAAGCATGGGAAGTGTCTTGAAGGCAGAGATGGTATTGTACTTATCTCTGTACATTATTTCTAGTATAGTGGTTGGCGATTAACTGAGATTCAAATGTTTAATGAATTAGAACACTGGTAAGAGGAAACTGAGGAGATTATATATAAAATGAGACCTAACTGCTTTAAATGAAATGAAGCTGCTCATATAAATTATATCAACTAGATTAGTCACCTATCCATGGTACTGAGAGAGAGAGAAGTCAGAATTGCCACTTTCTAGGAACTACGGTGAAGAGGAAGGCAGTGATTTGGGTGCTTACCACATGCCAGGCATTGTGCTAAGTGTTTTACATACATAATTTCAGATATGCTAGAAGCCTGGAGCTGGCAAATGTGACTTTCACCCATAGGTTCTAGTGTGACTCCTTGGGCCAATCCACCTGTTGGCCCTGAAAATATTTTATTCCCCCTCTGTGGGAGCCTTCCACGTTCTCTACACTGTGTGTGTGTATGTGTTTAAGATTACAGTTTCACAAAGTAAAGAAAACAGGTGTTGCCTTTAGAAAATGGAATGAACATTCTGGAACAGAAAGAAGAAACTTCTTTCATTGTCAGGGATGTTCAAACACAGCCTTAGCTGATTTCTTGGTGGGAACTGATGCATCTGTTAGATGATTAATACAGTTGACTTAAGTTCTTTCCCCTGCTAACATCTGACGAGGGGGGAATATAGTGATAGGTCTAAAACAGGATCAGCAAACTTAAAACAATACGTTAAACTCTTTCTGGTGTATTCTGGGTGGAAGGGATAGAGAAGGGGTTTCAGAACAAGAATCTGCAACTTATCCCACTGCACAGCATGCATCCAGGCACCTCCTTTATTTTTCCTTCCAATCCCCTCAGATCTTTTAAGGGAGACTCTTCTTAAAAGAGTCATTGTCTGAGTCATTGTCTCTTCAGGGTGCTCTCGATGTATGACTCCAGCAGGAAGATGGTTTCATCCACCTGGATCTCACAGGCATCCAACCTGAGTGAAAAGGTAAAAGCATTTGCTTAGACTGAATATTCATTAGCATATCTAGGATTACAGGCTGGACTGGGTGTGGCCATGGGGAACTGCTTGGCTACCCTTGAGAGTACTGGGTGGAAAGCAGGAGAACCAATAGATCATTCTCCCATTTACTGAACATCTCTTATACGCAAGACACTGCGGAAATTGCCAAGGATTCAAAAGATAAAGCCTCTGTCCCAGGAGAGGTTACAGTCTAACTTGCAACGAGGAGAAAGATAGTACATGTTAAAGGCACAGGTGTAAAAGGCCCTGGTGTGTCTTACAATAGAAGCTGAGAGCGGCTGAGGCTTAAGGTGATTAGGAATAGAAGGGAACTTCATCAACCTGATAGAAGCCATCTATGAAAAACCCACAGCTAACACCATGCTTAATGGTGAAAGACGGAAATCTTTCCCTCTGTGATTAGGAACAAGACAAGGATGTGTGCTTTTTACTTCCATTCAACCTTTTACTGGAAGTTCTAGCCTGGAATTTAGGCAAGAAAAAGAAATAAAAGGCATCCAGATTGAAAGGGAAGAAGTAAAGCTATTTCTAATTCACAGATGACATGATCCTGTAATAAATGAATTTAACAAAATTGTAGGATATAACATCAAAACACAAAAATCAGTTCCATTTCTATACACTGGCAATGAAGAATTCAAAAATGAAATTAATTTTGGGGTGAGAAGGGTATAGCTGAAGTGGTAGAGGGCATGCTTAGCATGCAGGAGGTCCTGAGTTCAATCCCCAGCACCTCCTCTAAAAATAAATAAATAAACCTAATTACTTCCCCTGCACCCCCCCAAAATGAAATTGAGAGAACACTAAAAAAGCATCAGAAAGGAATAAAAGCTTAGGAATAAATTTAACAAAAGAAGTGCAAGACTTGAACACTGAAAATGACAAAACATTATTGAAAGAAATTATGGAAGACCTAAATAAATGGAAAGACCTTCCACATTCATGGGTTGGAAGATTCAATATTGTTAAGATGGCAATACTTCCCCAAGTGATCTACAGAGTCAAAGCAATCCCTCTGAAGGCCAGTGGTGAAGGCCAAGGAACTGAAGATGAAGAGACAGGCTGCTATGTATGAGACTGTGGAAGGCCTTAGGTGTTATGCCAAAGAGTCTGGTCTCTATATTAAAAACAAGGAGCCAATAAGCATTTAGACTAGAAGAGTGATATTATCAATCACTTTAAAGACACTAACTTTGAGAGCATTAGAAGAAATGGTTTGAAGAGGGAGGTGATCGTCAAGGTCGAAGAGGTGATGAAGGTCTGCGTGAGGAGCAGACGAAAGGCCACATCTGAGACACATTCCTGAAGTAATGCAGCCTTGGTGAACGAGAGAGCTGTGTGGTGAGGGAGGAGAAGCTGGGAATGTCCTCAGAGTTTTTAGCTTAGGAAAATGGGTCGACTGAATTCTGTTAACTGAGCTGGGGAAGAAGACAGTGAGTTTAGGTTTGCTCATGTTAAGCTGGAGGGGTAGCAGGAAATGGAGGTGGGTTTGTTCGGAATGTATTTTGAAACACAGGTTGGAGGGTGAAGGGTGATGCTGCTTACTTGTTGACGTTACGTTTCAGGGTCTCCAGCTGCTGGCGCTCAGGGGCTGTGATCATCTCCTCTATCTCCTGCAGCTGGGCCTCCTCTGCACCTGTGGCCTGCATGGACGCAATGATGGCTTCTACCCTCTGAGACTTTTCTAGTAGCCGCCTGTCAGACAAACACAACTCTGAGGCGTGTCCCTAGCCTTGGAGATTCTTTTATCCTGTAGCCCTGGGGCGTAACTCCCCCAGTGAGCATGTTCCTGGTCAAAATGGATAATGTCATTTTCTGAGGACGTTTTCTACAAGCTTAGTTAGAAATGAGACTTCAGCTTTTCAGTGACTGTGAAGCTAGGGAGATCCCAGCTGGGACGAGGACGTAGGATCTAACTGTCCCCCCAGCCCTTTGACCCTCCCCTGAAGCTCCCAAATAAAATGGTTAATGGTTTGATCCCCCGCCCCCTGCAAAAAAAAAAAAGGAAAGAAAGTAAAAAGGAAATGTAACTTCACTCCTGAAACTCTCACTGCTTCTCATTTGTACTTAAACTCTGGTGCCAGTTTGTACATTTCTCATAAATTTAATCTGCAAAATTATTTCACTGGGAATATAACAGAAAAACATATACTCCTGGGTGATTTGTGCCAACCTAACCCAATAATTCAGGACAACCAGATTGGTTACTGTCTCTTTTGGTTTCCATTTCTATAGGAAATTTCCCCTCAAGACTTCTGACGCTGAAAAACTTAATTACTCAACTGAAGATGCTACTCACTTGTTTTCTTTGGTTTCAAATTGCCTCCTTTCTATCAAGTTGGCTACGCTCTGAGGGGAGAGAAAACAAGAAATGCACAGAGTTCTATTGAAGTAGCTCAGGTAAAATGGCTAACGGGGGCACGAGGGTGAAACACCTCCACGGAGGGCAAGGGGGGAAAGGCCAGCGGGAGTCACCTTGTAGCACCTGTGCAGCAACATTCGGGCAGCCGACGGGATGTTCACAGTATATAAATAGAAGGTCCTGGATGGGGCATGGTCTGGCGTTTTGGGGATTTCCTATTTGTCCATAGAAAGAAAAATAAGAGAAATTAAGCTTTTCTTCAGAACTGGCAAAGCAAACACCTGTCCCATCTGGAGCTACTCAGCCTTCTCTTTCACTTATACTTTCCTCTTCCCCAGTCAGTACAGCATCTGTGTCCAGGGCATAATCAGCCCCACGGAGAGCTGGGCTGCCCTGTTTTTCCCATTTGACTGTCAATGTCCTGAGTGGGGAAGAAAGAAGAGGCACTTAACATGTACTGAGCAACTCTCATGTGCCCGGTAGATGGTATTTGATCTTTATAACAAACCGGATTTCTTCTGTTACCACCATCCATCACCACTCTGTAGATGGGGAAAAAAGATGGTAGGCAATTTGCTCAGTGTAACTGTACTAAGAGGCAGAGCTGTGACTCTGACTCCAAAATCCATTCTGTCTGTTCCCTCATAGGGTATACACATGGCTCTGCAGATAGTGAGGATCCAATAGATGCCACTGATGGATTTAATCTATAATAAAGTTAAAGCTCGAGGAAAGGGGCTTAGAACTAAAGAAGAAAGGGTAAGGTGATTCTGGGCTGATTTCCTGGCTGTGCCTCTTTTTCACTAGGCCAGTTGAAGTGCCACAATTATCTTTCAAGTGCTTGCTATGTCTTTGTTAATCTTTTTTTCCCTCTATCTCAGCGCTGGATACGGAGTTTCCTTGGGGTTCAGGATCTTTGCTTCAGGAATTTCTCTCACCCTAGGTCAGCTCTGCTGGCTGGTGGTTATTGTTACCTGGAGTGATATGAAATTTTCTGAGAGCATCTTATAAAGCATATCTTTTGCCTCTTTTGCTGGAATCATTGCAAAGTCTTCTACCTGCTTCTGTTCCAGGTGTTTCTTTTGCAAAACGAGACGGAATATTCTGGCACAGCGAGACCCAAATCTGGAAAGGAATGAAGAAAGCAAAAGGCATGCCAACACAGATTAGCTTTAGCTCTTAGTCACAGATGGTGGTTGTTCGGTTTCCAAGTGTGGAGCCAGGACCAGAAAGGAACGGTGCTGAGAGAATTCTCTCATAACTCCACAATTTGACGATGGTACAGCTGATCATAGGAGAGCCACAAACTGCTGACTCACTTAAATGCTTCAGCTCCTGCATCTGTAAGTAACGGCTTTAAGGGGCTGGCGTCACTGGGAACTGAGCAGTAGAGTATTTACGGTAAAGGGCAATAGTAGACCGGATCAGTTCAGTGGAAAAATGGGGCTAGATGTGCCAAGGCGTGTGACATAAAGATCAAACCACCTGTTCAAATGGGGCGTGAAGAGGAAGTGTCTGACCCCCAGCACCAATCGGGGTGACCCCCTTACCTCTCCTGCACCACGGACTCCAGGCTGGCGGTGGATAGGCAGCCTAGAGCCTTGTGTAGGTCTTCATGCCAAGGGTCAAGGTCGCTCAGTAATGTTTTGGCCTGGTCATTGCGATCTTAGTTTTATTCCTAAGTCTTTAAAATTTAAATACTATTTTGTTTTTCACATCGGTCTCATTTATGATATGTATTTCAAAACCTTAATTAACTAGGATATTTAAATCAGGGTTTTGCTTAACTAAAACTTGGTTAGTTAAAAGTCCCTTTTACTTCTCTATTATCAATGTTTTTGTTCAATATTCTACCTTACTTAGTGTACTAAATATCATCAAATCATTTCTTTTATAAATCACCGTCCTGTTTTATAGGTCAGGCTGCCTGACTGAAAGGAAATAACCACCAGTAAGGATACTGATGACATACATTCCTCCACCGCTGTCGCCAGACTTTCCAACAAACTCTAGCTATTAAAAAAAAAAAAAAAAAAGGGAGCACGTGTCATCCGAATGGCAAGTCCAGTGATTCTGTTTCCAACAGAGCAAATCTGTCCAAGAGTATGGAGCAGGTAGCCCTATCAGATGACGGTAGAGAAACTGTCTGAGCTGGCTAGATAGAGAATGAGGCTACAGAAGAATGATAATAGGTGTCAGTGGCAGAAATAAATCATAAATACAACAGAAAAAAAGAAAAAAGAAAAAAACAGACTTACTGGATCATCTGCCAGCAGAGTGAGATACTGATCAAGAACCTGCTTAGAGATGTTATAGCCAACAGGTAGGGACCTGAAGATCTATGGAACAAGAGAGACAGGGACAATGGGTTTGGGAACTTAGATTTGCTGACATTGCTGAAATAAAGATGTTTTATTATACACTTCGATTAAAAAAAAATATATATATATATATAAAGAAAACAACATTGTAAACTGACTATACTTCGATAAAAATTTATATGTGAAAAAGATGTTTTATTAAGAATGAGGCTGAATTTGAAATATAAAATTTGACATGAAAAATAAAGAATGAGGTAGATCTAAAAATATTGACATGAAAAGAAGGTGTACATATACTACCATATGAAAAAAGTGAGTTTAGAACACTGTGTAGCATACAATCCCATTTTTTTTTCAGTTAAAAATATACATATACCTACATTTTTGTGAGACTCTACATAAAAGTCTGAATAAAGAGATGCACCAAACTATTGACAAGGATCTCTGGGGCTGGGATTACACAAAATTATACATACATTTAAACTGGGGTATGTTACATACAATAAGAAGCACAGATCTTAAGGGTTCAGTTTGATGAGCTGACAATTGTATACACCCACGTAACTCTCACCTACAAGATAAAGAACGTGTCCTTCATTCCTGAAAGTCTGGGGACTGCAACTTTCAAAAAATTATACATTTCTATGCTGTTTGAATATAGATCACATAATTACTTTTGTCATCAGAAAAAAACCCTTGTATTTAAATTTTTGTTATATAAGTTAAAAAAATTTAAAATAAAGACTATAAAAATATAGTAACCATATTTAATATGAATAATTAGTATAATTACAAAAGTAACAGAATATAGATAAAACATTGCTATATTAAGTATTAATATTTTAAGAAACATATTTAAAACAAACTTAAAATATACAAAACATATTGAAAAAAACAAATATAAGGGCCCAAATAATGTCCTGAGCACTAAGGCTCAGATTCCAAATAGTGGATTCTTAGAACAGTTAAGAGTAATTTGTTCTTTGACTAAGATAATGGTTTAGGTTTCTAAAGGCTGGATTCCCAGGAGACCAAATATTTCAGTACCTACCACCTGAAGGTAACGCCTGTCCCACCTCAAACAGCAAAAACCCTTTCTTTCAAGGCTCAGACCTCAACCTGCTCCCGGGCTCCATGTAGAATGATGATAACATCCCAGAGGCCGTAGAGAACCAGGACAGAAGGTGAAGCTCACCTCATTGGAAGACAATGGCTGGGTGAAGGGGGCACTAGAGGAAGTGGTGATCTCACTCATCCGGAGCATGGTCCGCACGATCTCGCTGCTAGTCTGGGTTTGAAAAGTGAACTGGAGTTCAGAACTCACGCTGCTGTACTGGCAAAGCGGATGTTCTTCACAGCCACTGTCCCACCCACTTGGCTATCACCTGGTCCATCCTGTTGGCAACTGCACTGACAATGGCTTGGTCACGGAAATGCTGGTGGAATCTGTCAAGGTTGGCCTGCCAGTAAATCCCATCATCTGGAATGGGCTGAGGAGGAGAAAGGGATTAGAGAGAAACATTTAGATACAGTGAAGTTTTCTAACGAGGAGCTTGGATTTGACTGTTCACCATTTCTTTTCCCATACAGTAGAAACTAAATTGGTTGGAGGAAAATCAGTCATGTGGATTGGTACCTGGAAAATGACAAATTCACAGCCCCCAACTTCAGACTGATTCTTTTTTTCTTTTTTTTGAGTGAAAGATTTATTTAGAGAGATGTACATGGGGGTGGGGATGGGGAGGGTGGGGGGTGGGGGAAGTTAAAGTAAAGGTAGATAACACACTCCATAGACAGCATGGGGGTTGTCTCAGGCAAGAGAGAGAGCGACCCAAACAGATTCTTGAAGCTGCAATCTTTAAGACTGAACCTCCAGTCCTTCTCTACTTTATCTCATCTCCAGTATCTTCAAATCTCCCATTTGCCCTTCCCTTCTCACTCAGCAGATGACCTTGCTTTTTCTTTCAGAGAGCAAAGAGAAGCCATTAGGTCAGAATTCATCCAATGTGGTGAACACATCCCCACAACATTTGTTTCTTTTTTAAAAATCTGTGTTTTTACCTACTTTTATCACAGTGGAACAATGTCCCTCCTTTTACCTAAGATCAATGCCCATACGGGGGTGCTAGATCTCACCCTCTCCTGCATTCTCAGGGACTCAGGTCAGTCTCCCCTCTCTCCTCTAAATCTTTAGCCTCTCTTTACTGGCTTCTTCCTGTCAGCGCTGACCTTGTCCAAATCTCTTCTACCCTAAAAGAGTTCTCCTTTGAGAACTGCGCCTTCCTTCCTTTTCCTTTCTGTCACAGCTGAGCTTCTCAAAGAGTTGGTCATCCCAGCTATATCCCCAACCACAGATTTACTCAACCCATTTCCACCATTATGCTGAAATGACAAAGTTCCTGAGGAACTATTGCTAAGTTCAAAGAATAATGTCCAGTTCCAATCTTATCTGATCTTTCTGAAGCATATGACATGGTTGGACATTTTCTCCTTCTTAACTCTATATGGCCCCTTGGACTTTATGACACCATTCTTTCTTGGTGTGCCTCCTAACCATTCTGTTACCCTTCCTCAGTCCCCACAGACTCCTCTTCCAGATCTCACCTATAAATGCTGGTGTTCCCCGGGGATCGGGCCATAGCCCTCTTTTCTTTTCACTCTACATATTCCATTAAGGTGATTTTATCTGCTCTTAACACTTCAGCTATTGATGTACTTCCAAATCAGCTACTTAGTTCTAGAACTCTCTATTAAGCTCCAGATGCACAGACTCAACTGCCTACTTGACACTTTCCACTAGTTCCTCAAAAATGTTCTTTTTAAGTTTTTAGCTAACTACACTACAACCAACCCAATTTCTCAAGCTAGAAACTTGAATATCATCCCTAATCCCTGCTCTCCCTCATCTACTATCCAATTACCAAGTTCTATGTGTTCTTTATATTTATCAGACTGTCATTACCTTATTTCAGGCTCTAATCTTGGCTCACGCAGATTACAATAGCCTCCTAACTGGTTTTCATTTTTCTTTTTAATATAGTGGACACTATAAAAAGGGTAACTGGGTTTGTTGCTTTTAATTTTGTACCTTTTGCATCGTTCTCCCCATTTCTCACAGAGAATGCACATGTGCACAACTACAGGTGGACTCTCTGAACGGCATCCATGGAGGTGCACAAGCTCTGAACCATGGTACTATGGTAATATTGCTAAAATGTAAATCTAGCCACTTCGTCCCCCTGCCTAAAATTCATCAGTGCCAGCCCCTTGCCTTCAGGATGAAGTCCAAACCTCTTAGTCAATCAAGAAATATTTATTGATGTCTTGCTAGAATTCCAGGTGCCAGGGATAAGATACTATCCTCAAAGAGTTTCCAGTCTTTTGGGAGTAGTACTAAATAACTTCAGATCTTACAAGTGCTGTGCAGATGAAATGGGAAAGTGTGGTAGAGACTGGAGTGGAGGGTGGGCAATGATGCTTGAGCTCTAAGAAAACAGCATTTGAGCTGAGATTTGAACAATAAAAAAGAGGAAACTACATGAAGATCTGAGGGAAAAGCACGTGAAGCAGAAGGAATACTACAGGCAAAAGCCTGAAGACTGGAAGGGGTGTGACATGTTTGAGGGACAGAAAGAAAGGCAGAAGCTGGAACACAGTGAATGAGAGGAAGAGGAGAGAGAGCTGAGTCTGGAGAGCCTTGTCCCCATCAGACCACGTAAAGACCCAGCTCATATAAGGCTTAATAATCCACAGTAAAGACTTGGATTTCTTCTGAGAGTAATGGGAAGCTATTAAAGGAGTCTAAATCACTGAAGTACTGGGCTTTTTTAAAAAGAACAATTTAGAGAGTCATTTTGGTTCTCAAGTAGGTGAGAATGCCTGTAGGGAGGCCACTTAGGAGAGTACTGGCAAAGCACTGACTAGAGCGGTAGTGGTTTGGAGAGGATGACAGCAGTGGAAACGGTGAGAAATAGTTGGATTTGAATTAAATTTTAGAAACTGGGCTGACGGTTTTACTGTGAGATAAGATGGTTCCCAGGATTTTGTCCTAAGCAAATGGTGTCCCAGGTAGCTGGCCTTGGAGGAGTCCCGTACTAAGACGAGGAAAGCTTGTCAGGGGAGTAGATGTCTGGGAGGGGAAACCAGTTACTCCGTTTTGGCCATACTAATTTCCAGATGCTTATTAGCCATCTTTACACGGATGCTGGGAAGGCGTTTGAACATGACAGCTCAGGCCAAAGTACATCTTTCTAGACTCATTTGTCACCACTGGCCACCATGGGTCTCTATGTTCTAGCCAGACTGAACAATTTACACATTTTCTAGGCCCTTTTTTGGCATAAGCTACTCCCTCTGTCCAATGACTGAAGTAAGTTAAACCTCAGAAGAGAGACAGCAATGGAGTTTACTCCATATTTGATGAAGTTCATAATCCTACTACTTCCCGACCCAAGAGCCTTCAAGCTCTTCTGGGGCTTGTTATCTCAGCGCTCTCTCTGGTTCGCCTCACGGTGAGGACTCCTAATCAGGAAGCCCCATTACCTCCTTGTTATCTGAGGTGTGCTTTGGTCTCTTGGCCTTGGGCTCCCCAGTAGCATCCTCGTCAGACGACCTCCTCCTTTTCCCTTTCCCTGCCAAAGTAAACAGTTGAACGAGTTAGGCTACATCTCATAAGATGACAGGAAATGACCGAACATGACAGCAGCTGTCTCTGTCCCAAAGACACGTGCAGTCACCTCTAAGTTAGAGTCGTGAGGAGACCGAGGAGCTACAAGAAATGCAAGTTAACCGTGAAGGCATCTGAAACTCTACATGTTCAACAAGACATTCATAATCTTTCTCCCTCAAACTGCTCCTGCTCCAATGCTTCCTTTCACGGTGAATGGTACCATCACCCTCCCACATACGTGGCACATAGATGTCATCCTTGACTTCTCTGTCTTCCTCACCCCTTCCATGTCTACATTTACCTTTGCCCCATCCTTTCTGCAGACAGAAAAATCTTTTAAAAATGCAAATTAGATCATGTCATTTCCTTTAAAATCCTTTAGGAGTTTTCCTTTGCTCTCAGGATAAAGAACAGATGCTCTATAAGGTCCTGCATGACCTAGCCCCCACCTATCTTGCTAACTTTATCTGATGGCTCTCCTTCCTTTGCTCACTGTGCTTTAACTACCCTGATCTTCTTTTACTTCCTCAAACATCCTGTTTGTTTGTTTTCTACTATGCACTATTCCATTTGCCAAAAATGCTTACCCTCTGTCCTCCGTCATACCTTACCTCACTGGTTGGCTCCTACCTCTGCTTCAAATCTTAGTACAAATGCCACTATCTCAAAGAAGCATGTGCCCTAAACGCCCACATAAATCTGGCCTCCTGTTACATATTTTCATAACACCTCATCCTTTTCCTTCATAGTACTTACCACAGTTTGTTAGCTGTAATGTACATCTATGACGCTACCTAATTAATGGAAGTCTCCTATTCTAGACATAAGCCCCATATGGGCAGGGACCATAATGGTTTTTTCATCACTTTACATCACAATCTCTGGAAGAGAAAACTCCTTGGTAACTGCTCAATTGATCCATTCATCCATTCAACACTCTTTGAGGAAGAATCCACAATTAGGGTGAGTCATAGTTCTAGGGCTCAGAATTGCTTACCTATCAAGCTTAGTTTAGGAACCAGGTACATGTCCTTTTCACTGATGACAAGAGTAGGGGCAGGCGGTGGTGGCCCAGGGTCTGAATTCTCAGTGGCAGGCACCACGGGGCACCGCTGCACAAAGTGTGTGTCTGCTAGTCGCACAAATGTGTTGGATACCTCAGCATAGTCCATGTTCTTGCCATCTGTACAGCAGGGGGAAAGAGGCAGGTGAGATAACCTAAGAGAGCTGAGGGTCCACTCCGGCAGTCCACCAACCTACGCCTCTGCTAACAGCGTGGCTGCAGTACTGACCCTCCATAGTCTCTGTGAGCCGGTCTGCTACTTTCTTCACAACAGCTGACATTGTCATCTTGCCATTCAGCAGCAGCTCTTCGACAAGCAGCTCTCCGGTGTCACTATACAGTGTTTTGGCAGTATAGATGTACCTGGGATACCTAAGCATTCGCAACACCCGGCTGCACTGGGCTTCATACTCCACCACACCCCGTTTGTGCACTCGATGTATCACCAGGTTGTGCTGAATAAGGACACAAAGGGCCTTTTTTACCTGGAGAGGACACAAAAGAAAGAGAAGAAATATCTGAAGATGCACCTCGTTATTGCTGGCAATTTCTCTCCAACAGTTTATGAAACATCAGGAGGTGGCTGGAATTTCGGTGCCTCTTCCCTCTCTCCATTGCAACAGCTGATCAGAATCGCATGTCAATGGAAGGAATCAGGAAGATTCCTTCCTACGATGCTCATATTTCTTCTGATCTTTACCTTTCAAAGTACAATTTACTTCTCTATTATTCGCATTCCTTAAAGGTAGTACTGAAATGAACAGACGCAGTATGAATAAGTGAAGTGTGGCACAGGAAGAGCTCAGAGTTGCCTCAGAAGCCACAATGAGTCAGGAGCGCTTTCAGAAGCAGAACCTTGGGCCCCCTACTGCCTCGCCCTGTCCCCAGTAACCTTATTCTGATCCTAGGGCAGGCTTCTCTCTTCTTTTCATTTTGTGGGGTGAGGAGTAACAATATTCAAAGATAGGTAAAAGACATTGATGGGATGAAAGCAAATTAACGTGATCCAAACATACCTGATCCAGTGATGTCCCTGTGTCATGGGCAATAACTCTCAGTGGCTGGCTGCCAGTTCTGATTAGGTGGACTCCAATTTTTTCTACAATCTCTCCAAAATGCTCTTGCAGCAACAAAGAACACAGTTTAATTTCTGCTTGAGTCATTGTACTGAGGAATCTCAGAGCTAGGGGGAAAAGAAAAACTGTATGATGGGAAGTTTCTCTTTTATGGTGGAAGTGGAGATGTGGAGTGTAAATTCATGTACTTTCTGGAGGGCAATGTGACAGCAGATACATCAAAAGCCTTAAAACCTTGCGTATCTTTGACCCAATAATTTTGTTTTGGATACTCTGCTCCAAGGAAATAATGAAAATATGCCAGTGCGATTCTCTTCAGAATACTGACATATACTGGGAACAATCTAATGTCTAGCAATAAGGGATTATTTCAATAAAGTATGGTATATTCATACAATGGGGTACTACGCCAACATTGACAATGAAGTATAATACGTATTAGTGTAGAAAACTTCATTAAGTGAAAGAAGCAGGCTACAAAGCAAAATGGAAAGGAAAGTTCAAGTATTGTGCAAGAAAGAAAAATACATACGAATAGAAAAAAAGACTGGGAAACTATACATATCAGATTTACCTTTATGGGATTATGTGTGATTCTAATTTTCTTTAAAGATTGGGTGAGATGAATCTGTGATCTGTCACAGAACTTAGATTCTATGCTTCATTGTTTGGAGGAATTAAGGCCACTATTCACATCCCCCTGGGAGTGAACATTGGGAGACAGCGCCATTCCCAGCCCGTAATGGAAATAATAACTTAGCAAAAGAAATTAAGAGGTATAGGAGACCTTTCAACAGGGTGTTAAAAAAAGGAGATGAAGTATGTTGTTGGCAGGGAAGTGTTTAATTCTAACATTTTTATTCCTTGACAAAGCAGACACAAGCAGAAACAGGCACAGTTCACTATATAATCACTTCCTTATTACCACGAGTGCTGCCAAACACTGGTTTGTTCATTTATTTCTCTCAATTCCTCAGAAGCCAAGACTTTGCCTTTCAGCCTCAGTATCCCCCGTCCACAGGTCTCTGGGAAAGCATCCCCAGACCCTCTGCCATCCCTGAATAGGAATTCTAAGGAGCGTGGCTCCTGGTTCTTCACTCCCTTCCCGCAGGTTCTGGTTCCGGACTGGATCCCTCGGTCCAGAGACAGGGCCGCCTGGTTCACACCGCATTTTCCACTAACCTCTGGGTCAACGCGATCTGGCGCCGCCGAGCTCCCCACGGCGGCCTCGCACGGCTCCTGCCTGCCGCCGGGGCGGAGGGGGAGCCCAATGTCCTCCCACGCTGGAGCACGGCCCCCGAGAAGGGCCGGGTAGGAGGAAGAACGTGTGCCGCTCTACCCCAGCGTTTCGGTGGTTTCCGGGGACGCTCTCTCTCTCTTCTCGTTGGGAGGCTGGAAGACCGGCGAGGGGCTGTGTGAGGAGCCGGAGGGCGGGCGGGCGGACTCTCCTTCCTGCGCCTCTTTGGTGCCGGGAGGCGGGCCTCGGGGTCGCGGTCCGCGCCGCCGCCTCTCTGGGCCCGGCGGACTCACGTGACCCGCTCGGGCTCTGGAGCGGCCGGCCGGCCGCCCTGAGGAAGCGGCGGCGGCGGCGGCAGGGGCGGCTGAGGCGGCTGAGGCGGCGGCTGCAGCGGGGAGGGAGCGGCCTGGCGAGCGCCCGGCCGGCTGCCCCCTCGGACGGCGGCGGCGGAAGAGAAAAATGGCGGAGGCCTCGGCGGCCGGAGCCGGGGCGGCGGTCCCCGCGCACCGGTTTTTCTGCCACTTTTGCAAGGGCGAGGTCAGCCCCAAACTACCGGTAAGAGCCCCCGTGTCCTCTGCGCTCGGGCGCCGGCGTGGCTTCCTTGCCCCGCTGCCCCAGAACGGGTCTGCGGCTTCCCGCACAGCCCCGCTTCCCCTGACCTCGGTCGGCCAAGAACCTGCTGCCCGCGGTGTCCGGCCGCTGGCCCCGGAACTCCCGCCCTGCCTGTTTTCCCACTCGGTTGCTCCACCTGCCTCTCTCCCCTCTCTATCTGCCCCCTTCCTTTTTTTTTGGTCTTCCTTAGCAAGTTCTCCTGTGACACCTCCGCTCATTTTCTTGCACCCTTCTTCACCTTGTCTCCTTCCCACGATGACCTCTCTTTCCCCCACTCGATACTCTTTCTGCTGTTGCTTCTCACCTTTCTCTATTTCCTTTTACACTTTTCACCAGATCCTCCCCCACCCCCCATCCTCATTGAAGCAAAATAGCGGATTGCGGAGGATTGTCCTTATTCGGTTGTCTCTAGGGAAGGAGGAAGAAAGCGTGCAAAGAGAGGGTTTAAAGGTACCCGGGGTGGAGAGGGAGATTTTGCTATTCAGGAGTTTCCAGGGTTCTTGTGAAAGTGAAAACAGCAGTGTACTAATGACTTGCAGACTGCCTGCGCTCCCTGTCACTCCTGAAGGAAATGGCTTTAGGAAGAAGGCAGAACAGATTGTTTCAACTTGGTTATTTTGGTTGTCATGCTGCCAGTGTCTTTAGCACCACCTGCCTTACCCTCCCCCCACCCTCCTTCACTTAATAAAAAGATCTGGGACAGAATGCTAGGGACTGACGTAAAATTGATTTTCACTAGTTTCTGCCAGACTGCGTTAGCCCCTAGAGAGGCAGTGCTATCTATGGCTGTGAAAAAAGTGCTTCTGCAGCAGGCTAGCCAGCTACAGCACCCCGAACTCAGAGGCTGCTTGGGGTTGAGTTATAGCCACTGCAGGGAGGCCCACGCAGGTGAATGTTAATCCTGCCTTTGGCCAACCATCTTTAGAACTAGTTATGGTTGTTCCTTTCCTTAGAAGTATCTGTGTTCAGCCTTAAGACAGGGTTCCTGTGTCACAACTTACCTCTCTGTTTATAGTGGCAATCTGTGGGAGAGCCTACTAAAGTGTGATCTGTATATCTTATTCCCTAGAGACACAAATGGAGTCCAGTGACAAGTGCCTAAAGGTTATTTTAGGCTTTTCACCTAAAAGTTGTGCTTTTCCAGCATTTTCTTTCGTCTCTTTTTGCCCCCAACTTCATAGTTCTAGTTTCATCTACATACTCTTTTAAGTTTCGCTTGCTGGTTCGGCTCTGTGTGTGTGTGTGTCTGTGTGCTTTTTGCCATGCTTCAGGGCTGAGAAAAGCAGGTGCCTTGTTTTTTGCCAGCAGACATCAGAGCCTCCAGAACTCTCTCTTACCACAGAGTGGGAGTCTGGAATTCAGCCAGTATGTGTGTGACCAGTGACATGTTGAATGTGATGCCCTGTTGAACAGTGTGGCCTTAGATCTTCTGATCTTTAAGTTGCTGTTCAATATTTGGCTTTAGGAGTGAGAAAACAGTCTAACCTTCCAGAACTTATTATATCTTTACTTTTTACCACCTTGAGCCCTCACTTCAAAATGCTCTTGAAAAGGGGTAATTTGAAAGACTTTCTAGGTATTTTTTCTAAGCCTGTTTGATGTCTGGAGGAGAAGTTATTGATCTTTTTAGTCTGATTTATTATCTGTCATGCCTGATTTGTAAATTGAGGCCCAACACAAATAAATATAACTGAATATTTCCTCCAGACACCCAAGGTTCTCAGCTGAATGTCCTAGAGGCGATACTGAGGAATATGTGGTTCCCGTCCTTAAGCACCTTACAGTTTTGTTGGAAAAAGTCACAACTAAGGTGAATGAGGACGGATAGTATATGCTTTAGAATTCAGAGAGAGGGAGGTATCACAGCTTGGTGATGTGAAGTTGGGGAAGAAGTGACAGATGAGATGGGATTAACATGATTTTTTTTTCTGATATAAAATGAGTTTTGAAGGATAGGTGGAATTCAGATTGAGGAGAATAGCATAGACTGAGGTAGGAAAGGAAGCGTGAGCCGAGGAAATGGGAGAAACATTTAGTAAATCACTGTTGCTGTGCATACTTAGAAGGTACAGTGAGGTCAGTGTAGTTTCGATTTGTAGGTGAGACAGTGAGTTTCATCTTGTTTCAAGGCCATCTCTACTTCCTTAACCCTAGACTGTCATCTTGAGATGTTGGTTGTAGGAGTGGCCAGGTTGGTAACTGGCTGGTTCAGTACAAATCTCTCTCTGCTGCTGAAAAACCAACTCAACACTGGTTAGTCAGTAATATGATTTTCATGTATATTGGACAACATTGAAAAGCTTTTTTAAAAATAATATTTTATGTGAACTTGAGATTCCCTCACTATGAGTACTCAGCATACATTAGGCATGCATTGTTTCTTCAGCTGGATCCGTGTTGCAGGAAACCTGGATGTCTTTCTGAGGATAGCCACACCTAGGCGATCTGGAATAAAGTTTTTCTTTGTCTTGAGTCAAGTTGTACCTCAAGAGGCTGCTTACTCTCTTGCTGACTCCCTTACCCATAAGTGTTGTCCTCTCTGAACACCAGAGGCTGGTGCTAAGTTTTACAGCAGCTTCTAGTTAGCTATTGCTGGGCAGGTTTCTTCACCCGGTCAGTGGGAGGGACTGCTGCAGAGCTGGCTCATCTCTTGCCAGTTTATTTACCAAACTGAACCATAATTATGTTCCTTGGGACTAGGCTGCAAGGTTTTACAACTCTTATTTCTTCTCCTTTCCCCAGTCTCTAGGTTGTAGTATTTCATTTTACATATGTAAGTGTGTGCAGGCAATAGCCTACCTAGTGTTCATCCCGAAAGCTGCCCTTAGATGTTTGTCTATTGGTTTTCTTGTCAGCCTAACTAAGAAAGATTCACAGACCCAGCTAGCTTTAATGTCTGTATTAAAAAAATAATTTTGGTTATAACTTTTGAGAGAGATTGGAGTATGTCTAATGCTATGTAGGTTAAGACACATTCGGCTGAATTAATTTGATTTGATGAAATAACACTCCTTACGGCTAATCCTGATCTGTCCACCTTAGCTTTGTGTGTTTTTGATTTCAATCCTCCCAGATAGGAAGATAAAAGTTTTTTTTTTTTTTTAAAGAAGAAACTAAGAGATGAGGGGAAATAGTGGAGGGAATTTTAGAATAAAAATATATTCAGTGATACTGTTATCATTAGGCTTCAAAAAGAGTCTGCATTTTAGAAGTGAATATTGACTTAGGAATTTCTTCTTATTAAGAGTGTTTTCCTATTTATAGTGAAAATAATTTTCGTAAAATTTAGGAAGTGTTAAACTTGGATTTTAAAATAAGAGATTTTGATTATATGGTCTGAAACTGTAGGATTTCAAGTTTATATATAATTAGGTAAAATAGCATTGTATATTTTTTGGTCACCAGATGACAGAAGAAATATATAAGTAACTTAAAACTATTTTCAAAACACAGCAGAAGCTTCTGCCTCACCTGACTATCCTGTTGAGAGCCGCTGTGAAGCCGAGACTGGTGGAGTTACTGTGCTACACTGAGGGGTGACTGGGTTGTGCCCTGGAGGGCCATGTCGTGGAATGTAAAGGTGTCTTTCCATTGCCACACCACCCTCCCTGACTTTTAAATCAAGGTCAGGGAATATTACCTTAAGAGATTAAATTCAGTAGTCATTAAACACGTGAGATAAATCACATGCAGAATAAACTACTTTTGGTATTGATGAAATTAGGGTGGTTCTTAAGTGTTTTAGGGAGATCAGAGTATCCAAATCCAGACAGGAGAGTAGTCTAATTAAGGGCTGCCAGTGTATTGCTCACCTCTGAGGCTCTGCCTGAAGGAAGTAAGCAGGCTTCTCTCCCCCTTAGGTCTCCTTATTGTATCACCTTTGATCTAATAAGATGTCATCCTCATCAGTAAGAAATGTTACCCAGTTTGGGTCTTCATCAGATGCTGTATAAGTCATTGTCATTGTGCTGTACTTGTAATGACTCTGATACAGGAAGACTTTCTAACCATCCTCTGAGAGTAGCTAAAAAGTAGATTTCTTAAAGACTGTGACTCCTAAAACTCTTAAGCTCACTGACTTTGCTTTTTAAAGTTGCATAATTTTTTAGAAGATCCCAGAGCCATGTCTAAGTAATTTTAGTAGTTTGTTGAATTGGGGGAAGGAATTTAGTGATTTGAGCCGGGTTTTAAAGGTTTTACTTACTAGATTTCTTAAATTCTGTTGTTGGTGACTTAACTAAAAGGTCTGCTTGATTATATAGCATCTTTTTGATGTTATATAGCAGTAATTTATTGACTTTCTTGAATGATACCATGAATTCAATACCCTTTAGTTTTACTTAAAAAGTAGTGGCTTTAGTGGTATGAGATCTTTATCTAAAAGGCTTCAGTGGTACAAAATGCAGGTGCTACCATGTTTGAACATAGAGTGTCAGTAATGTATTTCCTGCAAGGATCCAGAAGTAAGAAATATGTATTCTTATATGTGTAGAAGCTAGTTCTGGTCTTGAAATTCTACTGATAAATAGACATGTATGTCTTGGGGAAATCTATGGGATTTTTTTTTTTTTTTTTCAGTATGAGGAAGAGTAAAAATCTTAAACTCACTGCAGATGAAATTCCTTGTATTTTGTGGGGGGAAGTACCAGCTGGTTGCTTACACTTTGTGTTTCTTTATGTTTACTTGGTTTTTTATGACCTTTACTTATGTTCAGGGAGAGGATGCTAAGGTCTCTCAGATAGCCATTTTATTAGAAGAGAAAAGAAGATGTGGATTGTTTCTTATTCTCTGTAGTCAAATTAGAAGGGGTCTGAGATTAAGAATCCTGTGGATGCGAACTTCTTTTCATCTCTCCACAGCTTAATATTGAGCAATAAAGGAGATAGTATAGAGCAGTGGTTCTCAACTGGGAGCAGTTTTGCTTCTTAGGAGGACATTTGGCAGTCTGTAGGCATTTCTGATGGTCACAACGAGGGGGAAGGGAAGAGCTGTTTCTGGCATCTGGTGGATAGAGGCCAGGGATGCTTTTTAGACCTGCTACTGTGGACAGAGCAGCCGCCCACAGCAAATAGTTATTGGGCCTAAAATGTCTAGAGTGCTGAGGTTCAGGAACCTGGTGTGGAAAGATAAAGGGATAGTCATTGTCTTCTTGTGTCAGTGGTGCTTCAGGTTTTGTTCTGGTGTAGCTTTGATTTCTAATTTTGGGATCCTTTTGAGAATTTTCAGTAAGATAATTGAGAGCATATAATTTTAGCCAAACTCCTAATGGGAGGACTGAAGGGATTCTTCCGAATAGTGGTTACGTGGCTGCTGTTCCATTACAGCAGTGTCTGCTGGGGTCACTTTCCCTCCCTGTGGTTGCTGAGACCAGAGGAATTGGATTACTCCTCTCACGTTTCACACTGTGGGGCAACTTCTAAAAGTGTCCAAATTTTTTTGTCAGTTGGGAATTGATTGAGGTAGTAACACCACATGTAACTTGGTAAGACATCTGGAAATTCTAGTTTGAAAACAAAGTAGAAAGCAGACAAGTCTAACTTTTAGTTTTTCTTTAGCTCATCTTAGCATTAATCAAGTTTTACTTTCTGTGTTTCTCTTATAGCTCTTGACAGTTTTCATGAGTTTAGGAGATTTTGTGCTTACACTTTTAGTTTCTTCAAGCTCTTGGTCAAGTGGGTGAATTGAAGTTGTCAATCCGTATTCTAATACTGATTCTCCATGTTGCTGGAGTTGACTCATCTGACCCTCTCAGTTTACCTTAGTGTATCCCACCATAAGATAATACTGAGGTGTGCCTATCGGAAGCTTGAGTGAGCATTCAGAGCAACGGAACTGTGTAATCTTTGATTGAAAGGTGTAGGAATGAGCAGTTCTTATTTGTAGAAAAATAAGGTCTTTATCATAGTAGAAACATTTTTGATAGTTCTTTTTTATTTTATATATATATTTTATTGAGGTCTAGTCAGTTTACAATGTTGTGTCAATTTCTGGTGTACAGCATAATGCTTCAATCATACATGAGCATACATATATTCATTTTCATATCCTTTTCCACCATGTTACTACAAGATATTGAATATAGTTCCCTGTGCTATATGGTATAACCTTGTTGTTTATCTATTTTATATATATTAGTTAGTATCTGCAAATCTCGAACCCCCAGTTTATCCCTCCCCACTCCCTAACCCCTCTGGTAACCATAAGTTTGTTTTCTATGTCGTGAGTCTGTTTCTGTTTTGTAAATAAGTTCATTTGTGTCTTTTCTTTAGATTCCACATGTAAGTGACATCATGTGGTATTTTTCTTTCTCTTTCTGGCTAGATAGTTCTTAAAGTTTCACATACAGAAGTTCGGGTTAGATTCTGAAAGATTTTTTAAAAATCTTTTTTCAAGTTCAGTTGTTAGTTCAAAATTCCTTAGAGGTCTCCAGATGTGCATGTAACAAATAGAAGTGGCTCTGATGATTTTAAATGCTTTTCTTCTATTGTCCAGACTTTTTTCCCAAAATAAGCCAGTTTTGTTTTCCTTGAAAATCTGTTAAGGTAGGTAATCTTTCTCCTTGACGATTTCAACAAGTGTCACTAAATTCTTAGTAGACAAGGTATCCTATGTTTATATCCTTGCCACTCCCTTTGATGCTATGCAGATTGGAATAGACTTTAAACCTAGAGGACCATCTTCCAATAAAGCTTTCACTATATTTACTTTTCAGCATGCTTAAAACTTACATTTTCAAAAGAAAGAAAAAAAAATCCTGTAGTTAATCCTGTTCTTTCCTGTCTTTTTTGGGTTGACTGAGACCTGCGGGTACCTGTGGGTATCCTACAATGATGCTGACATTCTAGTCCAGTGGGTCTCATACCTGTCAGACCCAGTGCCCTCTTTTTATAATAAACATTTTGAAATACCTAAGAATTTCATTTCATTAAAGATAGTAACATAAGTTTTGTACACATACGTTAAAAAAAAAAACCCTAAGTAATTCTCTAGCTTTAAGATAAAAGGATAAATAAAAAGAAAATAACTCATGACAAAATAATATACATTTCAATGTGTAAATGCTCAGTTGTTCATAACAGAAAGATATATATAATGTAGTAGAGATTGGCACAAAACATAGGCGTAACAGCTACCCAAGTAGACTGGTATAAGGGTATTTGTGATTTAAATACCATGAGAGGCAAGCCACCAGAATGGTGAACAAATAAAGTATATTTGGTAAAGGTACAAATATAACATAATTTTCTCTTGCTTTATTCAGTGGTTGTTTTTCTGGACAATAGTGCATATTAAAATTATGCAGAAAGATGTGACTTTTTATATAGAATGGAGTTAGGTCCTAAGCTCCGATAATTATGAAGATTTTTTTTTTTTTATCTACTTACCTATCCATACGAAGTTTAAGAATAGGAACATTTCTTTGTGCTAGAGTTTCCTATGCTTTTATGGACACTGCCCATTAAATGTTAGTAGCATTTCTTAATGGCTGTGACAACCAAAACACTTCAGTAGATGTCCAAAATGTCCTGTAGATGATTGTATTGTCCTCATTGAGAATGACTTCTACTCATACAGGAAAACATTTTCCTGTTTTATCATTCACTTTTCTTTACTCTTGCTTATTATTTACTACTTTAGCACAGAGCTTTTCACATATGGCAAGATTCAGTCTTTGTCCTTCAGATTTGATTTACTCTTCCTTTAGACAGTTCCTCCTATATGCTCTACATTTCTCATTTCCTCACCACCCTTACTTATCATTTGTAGCTGAATTTGTTGAGTGGAACTTAGCTGCTTCTAGTGAATCTCCTGTAATTTAAAAGGTACTTTGTTCTCAAATAAACTTACTAAGCTGTTGAGTCATTGATTTTATTTTATAGAGCCAGTTATTAGGTTCTGATCTTGTAATATGGTCATTGCTGAATGTTTAGAGGCATTAGTGTTCCTAGCTAAGACAAGTTAGGTTGAGGAATGGAAATTTTGTACCTTAAGCCTATTGATTTGAAAAAAATTACTGTTATTTTGATTACTGATATAGTGTGAAAACTGTTTGCAACGGTATGCTTACTTTTTGTTTAATAACATGTAAAAGGCAAATTAGCTTTCACTGCTATTCTTAATTTGCATGTTTTAGTTTAAAAAAGTGGTTGGAAGTAATATTAACAAGTAAGAATCCTGAAAGTGTTTAATTCCCTAAATTTTTCGGCATTATTTTACTAATCACAAAAATTGTTGGTTTATTATTCTGTACCAAGTGTAGGTGCTGATTCAATTAGGGAGACTTGTTTTACTATTATACTAGCATTTTTACTTATTTACTTATTTTTAGAAGTGGAAAATTTTATTCGAGCCAAGTTGAGGATTATGATCTGGAACAGCTTCTCTGAAAGCTCTGAGAACTGTTCCCCACTAGCAGCATTCTGTTTTAATGTACAGTAAGTATTAGCTGAGCAGATTCAAGAGTTCCCAAGGGTTTTAATAAGGTTAGCAGTGTAACATAGGTCTAGCTTATCCTGCAACTCTAGTGCTATAAAAGGGTTCCAGAAGTATGTCTGTTTTCTGTTCCTGAGTATAAATTAATTCTCTGAACTCAAGAAATATTAAGCAATTGTTCCCCTGGCTGTTAATCAGGAAGAAAATCAATTAAAACAAACAAACCAAAAAAACCCCCATTAAGCCATAGTTTTACTGTTATAACAAAGATACCTATACAATTTAAATACTGTTTGGAGAGCTGTGATTCAGTTCCAGGCCTATAAAACTGCCATTATGATGGTCTCACTCCCTAAGAATAGTAACATTCACAATCTTCATCATTCTGTTCCTTCATTCCAGGCCCTGACTAAACACTGACATTATCAGGGACTCCAAACAGGAATGTATACTCAACCAACCTTCTTTAGCTCATTGTGTGACAAGGCAGAAAATCAGGTCACAAGACAAAGTGTTACTTGATATAAGCTTGATCAGATGGACAATCAGCCACATTTTCTAAGGAAAAAAAAAAGACTACAAGAATTATCAGAGAAAAAGTCAATATATCCAGAAAAGATTTAGTTATAGTGTTCTTTGCTTGCTTACACTAAAGGCAGCAGGAAGGGGCACAACCCAGTGGCATAGATATAAAATGGTAAATGATCCTGAAAGTTCTCCTTTAGAGCGCTCTGTTGTGTACATCATAGTTTGGGGGAAGTTTTTATCTTTTTACATAAACTGACGACATTCATTCATTCAGCATATATATATATTCTAAACTCTACATTCTAAGCGTTGTGCAGAAATAAAAGCATGCTTGATGGGGAAAGAAAAATAACATGGGATTAAAAGTCACTGAAATCATGTACAAAGTGTATGTTCTAATAAAATCACACTTAGGGAAGTAAGGCACTTAAAACAAACTTCTCTAAGTATCCTAATCTTAAGTACTTAACCTCAAAATAAGAACTGAATGTGTGAGACTTCTTGTTTTCCCGAAGGAGAATTAGGGGAGACAAGTAAATGAGGACAGCATTTGTGCTCTAGTTTTACCGACGGAGAAACAGGTCTTCCCAAAGACCACGAAAGTAATGGTGGAATTGGGAACAGAACTCAGAAATTCTCTTTTCTCTTTCTTTTGGAGTTCATTTGATGTTTTTGAAAAGGGGGAAAGTGTAACCTGGCTTGAAAAGGGATAATAGGGGAATATGTGAAAAGTCCCAAGAAAAAAGTGGTATCTTTGATGTTAGAGATGTGAGTTGGTATGAAATTCAGGGTGTGGTGTGTTCTAGCCTAGGAGCTATGATGTGTTTCAAACAGTTTGTGTTCATAATCCTTCTAATTAGGAGTTTCTGAACCGTTTTGCCTCTGATACTCAAAAAGAATGTGAACAATAGGACGTGACTGACTTAATATTGTGATCTTAGATTTTTGACTCTGTCAAACGACATTGAAAGTAGGCTTCTATTTTAGATTAGATTTCGACGTTGATAGTGAAGAAGAGCAAAGCTGTGGAATTAGGAAATAAATAGTAGGTCTTTATATGATATTTCATATTCTGAATAAATATTGGATACAAATTCACTTAAAGTTCATGGGTATGTAGATTTCACAGTGTGGGACTTTATTATAAATAGTTCCTGGCTTGTAGGTCATTGTTCTACCAAGACTTCATATTTTGTGATAATTAACCCCTTGAAATATAAGAAGGAAAACAAAATGCATTAAAACTATCTTTTCCCTTTCTCTTTTGTATTCCAACTGCTTTATGTCCTCCTGTACCGTTCTTCTACCTGGGTAAGCGGCAGGACTAAGCTGTACTTAGGGAGTTGTCTCTGATTCAGACTGTTAATAGTGAAAAATGTTTCTCCTTGTGGGTATTTTTAGATGAAACAGGCAGTAGAACATCTGAAACAGTTTATTCAAGTATACCTGCTACTGAGTATCTTCACTAGAGTTGTATACAATAAACATTTCAGACCTTATGGGAAAGCAGCTTAGTTTCATGGAAACAACTGGGTCCCTGTTTCAGTGGTTCTGGGTAAGTAACTTAGGCTTGTTATGGTTCTCTTTTATAGATAGGGTGATAGAAATGACCTAATGAAAATTTTTTTTGTAAGACTTAGTGACTGTAGGGACTGTATACATTGACAATATTTGGGGGGAGGGATGGGTGTAAAGTTTGATGGATTAATATTTAAGCAGAGAGAGATATCCATAGTGCCAGACATGTAACAGACACCTAATTCATATTTCCTTGGTTTTGCACCACCTGCCCCCTGCCCCAAATCAGGTAGATTTACTTACTGAGAAAGACTGTGCTGAATAGTAAAAAGTATATGGGTCAGTTGATAACTCTTTCACTGCAATTAATTTGGCATTCTAAGTTTTATATATACGGCCTCTGAATTTGGTTTTATGTGAATCTTCCTCTAAGAGACAGTTCTTCTCTAGGTGCTAAGTTAGATTTCTGAGCTTGTAAGAGTGAAGGTCTCGGACTCTGGACTGTGTTCATCAGGGTCACGCTCCCCTGTAAGAGAGGGAGACGGCTGAATGGCTGCTGGATTTTCCGAGGCCTCATTTGGCCTTACCATAAACTTTTCCATTCAGTCCTCAGCAAATTACAGTTCTGTTCCTTTGTCTAAAAGGATAATTATTTTCAATCAACATAGTGTAACGAAAAGAATATACAGTTGTGAATTCAAGAAAGACCAAAATTCAAATCTCTTTTTCATCCCTTGGGCAATGTTCTGGTTTTCTGTTACTGCCTTAAAAAATCACCTCAAAATTTAGTGGCTTAAAACAATACTTTATTATTTTTCATGTTTCTGTGGGTTTGCAGAGTTCAGCCTGGCACTTCTCACTTGGGATCATGCGTTTACGTTCAGACACATGGAGATGGAGCCATCTGAAGGCTCTGTTGGGATGGACCTTCAAGATAGTTTTTCCCTCTTACAGTGCAGCCCTTGTCTGATGTCTCAGTGCTCCGCTGCGTGGTCTCTGCCCAGCAGAATAGCCTAGACTTTTGTGGTTGCTCAGGCTCTAAGAGTCATTAAGCAGAAGCCGTTATGAAGTTAAGGGCTTTGTCTGGAATTGACCCAGTATTTTACAGGTAAAGAAATTACAGCCCCCCCGCCCCCGATTCAAAGAGGGTGGAGTGGAGGGCAGAAGAGCACATGGGTTGGGAGATTTTGTTGTGGCCATCTTTGGAAAATCAAATCTGCCGCAGGCAACTTCTTACTTAAAACTTGCTTCACACTCTTATCTATGAAATAAAAGCAACAATTTTCACCTTACAGAGTGGTTAAGAGGAATAGCAACAGTGTCAGGCACGTCATAGGTGCTTCATAAATCTAAGTACCCCTTCCCCGTAATTTTCTAATGTAATAGATGATTTCTAATCTACTTTTAATTTGGATCACAGTTCAGTACATAGTTTGGTTAACATTCTCCTGACCTGTGTTTCTCAGACTGATGTAACTTAAAACAAAAAAACTTCTTCATGGAAAATTTCAAACATGTCGAAAGTAGAGAGAATAGGTTCGGCTAGCAGGGACCCACGCATGTTCAGCATGAGGATTGAGAAGCGTTATTTCTGTTCGGGGCCCATCTACCCAGGCCGTGACGTGATGTTCATCTGCAATGACTGCAAGGTGTTCAGATCCTGTAAATCCAAATGTCACAAAAACTTCAAAAAGAAGCGTAATCCTGTCAAGGTCAGATGGACTAAAGCGTTCTGGAAAGTAGCTGGTGAAGAATTCACAGTGGATAAGTCATTTGAATTAGAAAAACATAGAAATGAACCTGTCAAATACCAGCGAGACCTATGGAGTAAAACTACTGATGCAATGAAGAGAGTTGAAGAGATCAAACGAAACGCCAAGCTAAATTTATAATGAACAAGTTGAAGAAAAATAAAGAACTACAGAAAGTTTAGGACATCAAAGAAGTCAAGCAAAACATCCGTCTTATCTGTGCCCCTCTTGCAGGCAAAGGAAAGCAGCTGGAAGACAAAATGGTACAGAAATTACAAGAGGATGTGGACATGGAAGATGTTTCTTAAAACTCTTACTACCTGTAACCGTTAATTTCTGTAATCTTTTTTGGAGACTTAGAACTTCTAAATTATTGATTTGTTTTTTTTACATAAAGTCACTCAAATGAAAGGAAAAACAAAAAGTAGAATAGTATGAGAAACTCACATGTACCCAGCTTCAATAATTATCAACTCATAGCCAGTATTACTTCATCCATCTCCACTCTCACTCAACATCCTGTCTCCAGATTAGTTTGAAGCAATTGATTTAATTTTTGAGTCTTTAGAGTAAAGGGGTGGCACCCTTGGTGTAGCTGGAACTATAATACCTTCAGAATGTTATTTTGGGGTTTTCAGATTTATAAGGGAATGGTTTTCTCAGACCAGACCTTTGTTCTGAGATCAGACTACTGATGTATGTAAAAGACAATTATGCATTTTTTATTTTGATAATTAGAGAATGATGAGCTTGTGATTCTAAAAAATTCTGTTTCCTGTAATGTTGATTAGAGGGCTGAGAGGTTTGTTTGTTCTAAAATAAGCTACTGTTATCAAGAGTAGTTCACAGAGGGGGAGGTGGGTATAGCTCAGTGGTAGAGTGCGTGCTTAGCATGTGCAAGGTCCTGGGTTCAATTCCCAGTACCTCAGTTTAAAAAAAAAAAAAAAAAGGTAGTTCACAAAGCATGGAAGTTCATGGAAAAAGTTTTGGTTCTCTTCCCTTTAATCAAAATAGAAACATTCATTTGTGCTAGAATGGAAGGAGTACCTAGCAACAGGAAGAACTCCACAGTACTTCTATCATTTGGTTTATATCTCTAAAGTGTCCTGTTCCGTGAAGGAGCTGTGGTGACTGACAGCCTGGTTCCTGGAACCAAGCCTGGGACCGTGAAGAGGAGACTTGAACATTTCTCTATTCTAAATCAGTGTGCTTCTTACTTCAGGTCTTTTTTGTCTTCCCAGTTTGATATCTGCCTTTTAAAATTTATTTCTCTCCACCACAACTCTAAACATCATTTGAAGTTTAGTATCAATGTAGATGACCCTATCTTTAACCTTCACCCCTGCTCCACGTTAGCCAGCTACTCCCAAAGCTGTTATCTTGCTTGGACTTTGTGATCATTCAGAACAGTTCTGCCTCTGAAATCTCAGGCTTCACTATCCCAGGAGCAGCCACAACTTCTTTAGCTTCTAGCTCTTTTAGTTCTCTACTTTCACTTTACCCTTTCTCTGATTGTATTTGGTTCTGGGGCTTTGGCTCCTGGTTGTGAGGTGTGTGGCAAGTAATTTCATGTTTGTTTATTCAGTAAATATATAATTGAATACCTATCTGTCCTAGGGATATTGTGGTAAACAAAACAGACTTGGATCCTGCCATTATGAAACTTAGAGCTTACTGACTGGTGACAGACATTAAAAAGGCATTGAACAAACAGACAATTACAAATTGTGATAAGTGCTACAAAGGAACAAGAGGGAGCTGTAGAAGAAAATAATAAGAGGAAACCTGTTCAGACTGGGTGATAAAAGTGGGACTTTCTGACATGACATTAGAATGGAGACCTAAAGGATTAGAAGTCTCTTGTCATGCAGAAACTTAGGGGAATAGTGTTTTAGTTGTAGGAGCAATATGTATGGAAGCTTGGAGGCAGGGATGAGCTTGATGAGTTAGAAGACTTGAAAGAAGGCCCTTGTGGCTGGAATTCACTAAGGGAGCAAGAGGGTAGCCTCATAGGAGTTGAACAGAGACCAGCTGAATCGGGGCCTTGTAAGTCATGTTGAAGAATTTGATTTTATTCTAAATGTTTTTGGAAATAGTTGAAAGGTTTTAACATGGGAAATGATTTGGTCCATTTTATGTTATAAAAAAGATTGTTCTGACTTCAGTATGCAGAACAGATAGGAAAAGGCTAGCGGAGAAGCAGGACAACACCTAAGAGGGAAGTTATTCAGCGTCTAGAGCCAGTGCTGGCTTGGGTTAAGATAGTTTGGCAGTGGGGCAAGGAGTAGGTTTGAAAAATGTGTTCGAGGTAGGAGTGCCAGAATTTGATGGTTGAATGTGGAAGATAACAGAGAGGGAGGTGTCAGGAATGACTTCTGGGTTTCCAGTATGAGCAAATCTGGTATGCCATCTCTTGATGGGGGTGTGTGTGTGTGTGTGTGTGTGTGTGTTGTGTGTGTGTGTGTGTGTGTGTGTGTGTGTGTGTGTAAGAGAGAGAAAGTGCATCAGAGAGAATACATATGAGGTTAAATGAGACTGGAGTTCAGAAGAGTGGCCTGGGTTGGAGATACCCATTTGGGAGTTGTTCCATATAAGGAATATTTAAAGCAATGAGAATGAGCAAGAGAGGAAGAGAACAGAAAGAGGAGGGCCAGGCACTGTGATAGTGACAAATCATAACATTTTGTAATTCTTTTTCCTTTTTAATTTTAGACATTAGAATACATTTACGGTTAGCCTTCTAAAGACAATCTCATTTGGTTTCAGATAAACTTTCTTAGTGGGAGAGAAAGGGACAGAGTTACTGCTACCTGGAAGGATGGGGGATGAGGAGTAGGAGGAGGGGCTTAGGGATTTATATGGTCTTCAGATTGTTTCATTTCTGGAGTAGTTCACAGTATGCCCATTATGGGTGTTTCTCATCCTTCATGTGTGCGGTGGAGAAAAAAAGTTGAGAGCTTCTAATCCACAGGGTAAAGTTCATGATAGTCTGAAGTTTTCCACGCTCTCGTTTTAGCCTTCCTATCTCATCATTCTGTATCCCTCCAACCTCCATACATGCTGTATTCTATTATTATGATCTTTAACCCATAATTTCCTTTTTTATTGAGCAAACAGAATAATATTTTAAGTCTCTGTTTCAAAGCCTCCCCTGATTCCTTCAGACAAACTTTGGCATTTGTTTATATTCTCAGTATGTGTTGATTAAACGAATTATTTTATTAAATTTTACTGTTTCTTGCATTGATTGTCTCCTCATAAAACTAATCTCCTTGATAGAAGGGATTGGTCTTTTGTTCTTTATATCTCTTTTAAGAAAGCATTTGAATGTTAGAGCTACCATTCTGTCTTTGAGTAGGCAAATAGAGCCTAGGTTACCTTCTGTTTCTTTCTTTTTTTTTTTTTTTTTTGCAGGGGAGAGGTAACTAGGTCTACTTACTTTTTTTTTTTTTTTTTTTTAATGGAGGTGCTGGGGATTGAACCCAGGACCTCCTGCATGCTAAGCATGCGCTCTACCACTTGAGCTATATCCTCTCCCCATTACCTTCTGATAACACAAACTTTCAGGTTTAGAAAATACAGAGAGCAAGAAAATAGTTGAAAATGTCTTTCCAAATCTATTTCAATAGGTAAACTATACTTTTTAAAGCTATGATAAGGCAGTCTTTAAAGTATATTCTTTCTTATCAGCCCCAAAGCTTAATATTATTTATTTAAAAGAAAGATTCATAATGCTGAAGGAAATAGAAGCTGATCTAAAGGAATTGTTCTGGTTATTTGAATTAACATTTCTGTAGAACATCCAAGAATATTAAGTTTTATTTGGAACCATTGATAATCAAAATAGATTAGAAATATTGTAAAACTTTATTGTAAATTCCTCCTCTACAGATTGATTTATTCTATGATTTAGTTTCTCTTGTATGTACGTAATTTAAAAAAATTAGTTTCTGTGCCCATCAATATTAGAATTTTACTGCTCTGATATATTTAGTAGAGCTTTTTCATTAGATTTGAAGAGAAAATTAGATAATGAATTCATTCCAGTTTTTTAAAAAATCCAAATTAAAAAAAAGAAATCTTTGACATTCTTCCTTCAGCTCTAATGGAAACCACTTATGACGCCATTCTGCAGACATCTCATGGAATTCTTTATTTGCCAGAGCATAACAGAAAAAAACTATCCTGGGATTCAGCAAGTACATACAACATTTCACAGCATCAGCTTGTGTACTGCAAATTGTCCTGAAACTACACACTTAGCTTTGTACTGAAAGACTTTTATTTCTTTCTTCCTTTCTTTTATAGGAATATATTTGTCCCAGATGTGAATCAGGCTTTATTGAAGAAGTGACAGATGATTCCAGGTATTGTACAAGCTCATGAGTAAACCAGGCATTCTGTTTTCAAAATTGTTTTCTCTCAACAATGACTAAATGAATAGAAAGGAATTTGTTTTATAACTTACACTCTCTGCTAAGAGAGACAGAAGAAAAGTGGCAAGAGCGAAGGGGAAGAAAAATGGGGAAATTTGGAAAGTGATATGATAGTGGGTGTGATGAGACCCACTGTGGCATTCCTAGGAAACCTCTGTATCCATGTCAGAGTAAATCTGGTAAGTTTTCATTTATTTTCTGAGACTTTGGGGTTCTCTTGAATTATTGGTTGGTTTTTAGCGACTGCTCAGTTGCATGAAGGTAAATTGCTGGTATACCTCTTTGTTGAGCTGGGGAGCAACTTCTGACAAAGTATCTATGACAATAAACAGGTTATTCTAGCCATGGAAGCTGAGTTATTCTGCTTTGAGGAAGCCCTTTGTTCTTGTTAGGGTTATTGTGATCAAACTTACGCTGTCTTACCACTGTAATATTAATGTATTGGTAATGCTTGGAATTGGCTCTTACTGCTCTTACTAATGGTATAAAACCTATAAAAAGTGGAAATATTTCTGAAAGTGAGGATATAACATACTACTTCTTGGTTAACATGAATAAATTATAAAGGCTTAAAAAGTAGAAGAGCGTTGATAGGATAGCATTTTTGAGTAAACATAATAAAACATTTGTTCTTTCGTGGCTATCTGGTTAAATATTGGTTGGATAGTTGAAGTATTGACTGGATGAAAGAATGTTACCTGAAACTTCTTTTAATCTTGGAATGACTAGGGATTTTAAAAGCAGTAAATAATTCCTTTACTGTTGCTGTTGGCAGAATATAGAGTTGGAGTTCTCTTCCACAACCAGGAAAAACTACGCATTTTACAGTATGTACAATTAGTTTAACGTTATTAATGGAATCAGTGATTATATGCATAAATGAATGGGAGCTTCTGGAGCAGTAAATGGCATGGGATCTAGTTTGGTACAAACACTTAAATGTTCATCTAATAATCTTGGTTTTAAATAACACAATACAAACTCTAAACCTATAAGGTTAGCATGATAGCAAAATTAGCAATTTTGTGTGGATGGCATGCTAACTTGGGATAGTTTTTTATTTGTGCTATTATAATTGCATCACATACTTATTTTAAGAAGTTATGCTCTGCACGTGTTAAATAAAGAGCATATTGGTTAAAATAAAATAGTAATCCTCGTTTCTTTAGCCCTGTGTACAAAGTGTGGTTATAAAGGAGGTTAGTGATTTACTGCAGGATGAATCATTTCTAGCAGGGAACTGTGAATTCTCTGGATCCTGCTCTCATTTGACTTAATTCTTTATTTGTGCCTTTGTAAGTCAAAGGCAGATGCTCTCGTTAGATACGCTAATGCAAAGATTATGTCTTTTGAAAAGTCAGTATTTTAAATAGTTGAAGAAATCTTTTCCGTAGAATCAGTGTCTTAGAAGTAGCATGGTGTTCCCTTCTGTAACGTTCATGAACATTTGCTGATTTGAGTAGTTAGCAATTACACTGGTAAGTAGTAGACGGTAAAAATGAGAGCAAGTCCTTGTAAATACACAAATGTAAATAAATAAAAAATAAAATACACATTCATCTAGAGGGGTATCTTGGAAGTTGCCTCAAGCTTTGTAACATTCCTCAGAACATTGTGGTTGTTCTTATTATCCCTTCTCTATGATTAACTCTATCTCTTTTAAAATACAAAGAAATTTTAAGGAAAGGGAATGCTGAGGGAGTTTCAGGGAGAGCAGAACCCCAAAAGATAGAATTAATAGCATTAATTACCAAGGATATTTGAATCCCTGAAACTATGTAGTTAAGGCAGGAAGAACGTTGGAGGCCTGTCTAGGCTTGAGCAATGAAGTGGATATGTAATGGTAGTACAGTCATTTATTTAGCATAGATGTACTGGTACTCTGGGCTTGGTCTATGTTTGAAGTGCTTTTTGCAAAAGAGTTTTTAACTTCTGAAACCAATACAGTTGTTAAATGGTTTCTAAGTAGAGAATAAGGCCTGAGTATAATGACAAAGAGAATGGCATAGCTTTGCTTTTTCATTTTTGGTTCTAGACTAACCAGGGTGTGGTTGTTTCCTCAGTGAGCTGAGCGCAGTGCCTGGATTGGTATTGTAATTCTGAAAATGAAAACTGTTTCTAGTAGTTTGTGGACTTTATGTCATTGGGGTGTGTGCATGCTTGTGCTTTTGAGTGTGTCTCTTGAAGTAAAAGTGGTATCCAGCAGTTCTTGTGATTCTTTCCATCCCCTTTTCACCAAAGTGTTAGCCAGTTTCCTCTTTGCAGATTGTATGGGGACAGTGGGATCTAATATTTCCTCCCAGTCTTTGGGAATAGGTAGTTATTCTGTTGTTTACACATGTGATAAAAATTCAACGTTTATTTGCCAGTTATCACTATAGGATATGGCATTGCAGGGCTCTCAGAAGTGATGACTGCTCTGTATAATGGCTGATACATAATAAATACTCTTCATATATTTGTAGTGTTAATAAAATACGGTCTTTACCCTCTAAATTTACATTTATGAAAGGAGGGAAAGGAGTAGAAGTGGATAAGACAAATTCTAGGTATTTATAATACAAGGTTGAATTTAGAATCAAAGTTAGAGGGCGCAGTGGTGTGGAGTAGTCTCCCTTGCTTGATGAATTTCAAAAAGACTTAGTGGAGGATGGGCCCTGAAGGGTAGGTAGGATAATCAAAGAATGGGACTAACTACCAGAAGAAGAAAACATCCTTACTCAGCCCTTTACAATGTGCTAAATGTAGTGCCAGACCCCTTGCCTTACTACGTTTAATCATTCCCAGTACTCTCAACTGCTGTATTCATCTGGTGATTGAATGTTTGTTTGTTTGTTTGTTTGTTTGTTTTTTAGTGAAATGATTATTTTCAGAATCTTGTTTTATTTCTTAACCTCTGAGAATAAATGTTTTTCTTCTTTTGCTAGGTCAAATTTGAACTGCATTGCTGGCTGTGGGTGCTTCTTTCTCTGTGATGGTCTCTTTCCTCAACTTTTCACTTGATTTGTCCTTAGTTTTGTAGTTATAATGTTTTTCATAGATTAACCCACATGCCTTTGTGGGCGTCCTGTTGGTATGAGTTATTTTTCCTTATTGGGCTTTGTTCTCATTGTGCCATTCTATATTTAGCTTCTGGGAGGGAAGCTCATTCCTGGGGTAGGATCACTACTCACTGCTTTTTCTCTTCAGTTTTTTAGGTGGTGGTGGCACCCGGATAGACAATAGCACATCAACACATTTTGCAGAGGTAGGTTTTCCTTTGGCTATAGGGATTCTTTAGGTAGTGGATGGGTGTTAAAAAACCATGACAGGTTTTCACTTCCCAGTGCAGCAAAACATCAGAACGTATAAGAAAAATATGGGCAAGAGTAGCCCTAGAAAGATTTGTTTTCAGTTGTGGGGCTTTGGTGTGGTGCTTTCAGTAAACCCTTGATTAGGAAACAGCTGAGCTGTTTTAAACCTAGTGGTGGTTTCAATTCTGTTTTCTGCTTCTTTATTGTATGTATAGTGTGAGAATAAAAATCTCGTGTTTTTGAAATAACAGTATTACAGACTCTTAGTGGTGGGGCAGCCAAGTAAAGAGCAGGCCAGGATGAGTTGTAGTTGAAGTCACAGTGAGGCTCAGCCTTCAACTGTACGCAGAGGTACTGGTTTCTAGAGATTACCTCTAATGAATATGGTAATTTGGCATATGTAATTGGAATTAGGGGGCCAGATAGAGGTTAAGATATTTACTTGCCTTCCACATCTCAGGGTGGTACCTACAGTTAATTCCTAGCTCTTTATATAATGCAGTGTTCATATTTTTGGAGGAAAAAAGATCTTAACTAGGAATTGAGAATAAGGCATTAATCTGCATCCTTGAATACCATTTTACATTAAACTCAGAGTAATTTTCCTTTTTCATTTTATCCATTAACTTAAAATCTCCTTTTGGGGGGACCATTTTAACCATTTTTAAGTGTACACTTTAAGTCTACGCTTTTAAGTGGCATTAGCACTTTTTGTTTATAATCATTTAGAGACTATAGCCCACAAGGGACAGACCAGCTCAGCTGACCAAAAATGCTGGTTTGCTTTTGTTCCTATTGCCACACAACTTGGTTGGATCTGGAAAGCTAACAGATGCTAAAAGAAAAAAAAAAAAGTTTAATCCCCTAATCAGAATTTCTTTATGTTTCAGGATCATATTAGCCTTTTTCAGAGATAGTTCAAGTGCCTAGAGAGCTAGCAAAACTTTTTGGTATTTATTTATGTATAAATTAAAACTATGTGCAGTGTATTTGAAAACTGGTATTCAATAAGAAGCCCATAAAACCCTAAGCTTTTCTCCTTTATCCTCTGAAAATTATTTTAAGACCTGTAGCTCTCAAGATTTTTATGTTGTTAGAGTTATAGTCAAAAAACTTGAAGAAGTGTTTGGGTAACAGTTCTGTTTTATCAAAGGAAAATTTCTTTTACTTCTGGTCTGTGGTACTTATTAATATCCAGTATTAAGCTTTTTGCTTAACTCTGAATTGCCTTGTTACATGGGTTGATTAGTGTGTTTCAAGACAGATCATGTCTTTGAACTCCAATTTTTATTTTCTTATTTTGGTGGATGGAAAAACATTACTTAAGATTTATTCCCCTTGCCAGGCTGAAAGCCTTTCTGATGTTAGTGTGTTTTTTTCCCTGTGTGCGCTATTCCTGATAACACAGATTGTCCCTTGCTGGTTATGCATATGCAGAAGAAACTTCCTCTGATTTTCCTTAAGTGTTAGTTCTCTTTTAGGAAATGGAAACACATTGGTCTGTCAGTTTTATGATATGACTCACCAGAAGGAGATGCATTAAGAAGAAAAATAAATAAATGTAGTCAGTTTTCTAACTTTAGTGACGCTAAATCTGACACTGACTGCATGAGTTACCCTTCAGGTGTTAAAGTAGTTTTGCTGAGTCACAGCCTTTGTCTGTGTTCTTTAGGCTTTGTAGCAAGGGCACGATTATGCCCAGTTTTTCCTTGTCATCTTGCCTGAATATTTCAGTTTTCGCCTTTCTAAACAATATTTTTCACTTAAAAAATAGAAGAAAAAAAAAAACCCTGTCTTTATAGTGTTCTAGAAGTTGCCAGGGATTTAAAAAAAGCAGCTGAAAGTAGGTACTGAGTGCACTTCCAGGACTCTGCTAGAAGTAGGGGCAAGAAGCAAATCTCTGGTTGCCTTGTCTGCAAGGAACTTATAATTTAGTTGGAGAGCAGGTGCAAACATGAAACAAATAAAAAAACAAAGAGTGTACAGTGAGTATGATAAACTTATTGTGAGGGTATGTAACAAATACAGTAGAAGAGAGATGTTAAGTGGGTTGCAGTTTTGGGGAAGACTAAAGTCTTTAGGAAAAGAGGTCAAATGACATGGTGATAGGCCTGGTACCAGATTGCCTGAGTTTAAATCCTGGGTGTACTACTTACTGGCTATGTAACCTGGGCAAAATGACTTAGAATTTCTATGTGCCTCTGTTTCCTCCTTTGTAAATTGGGGAAAGTACAATACCTACCTCACAGGATTGTTGTGAAGATTAAGTGAGTTGATAAATACCAGGTGTGTAGGCTGGTGTGCCCGCATATAGTTAGTGCTTAATAAATTTTAGCAATTATTAATTGACCTAATGGAGAGGGTGAAACTCCTTCATTGGAGAGGTAAAACAAGGCTTCAAGTACCGGAGCCTTAAAGGGTAGGCAGAATTTAGATAAGCAAAGAGGTGAAAAAAAGTATCTCAAGATAGTATTCATAGACTCTAAGGTTTTATGCCTGTTTCCTGGAGGAAAAACTTAGGAAGAAAATTATATATGAAAACAAGTTATTTTTTCCTTTTTTATTTTTCAATTGATAATTTCATCAAAGGCTTATGCTCAGTTTTGCTCTATTTTTCTTCAGCCAGAGTTGCTTGTACAATGAAGAGGTTATTTTCTATAATTAGCTATAATTCTATGATTCTATAAATAGCTGAATTCCTTAAAAGCTAGATATATTAGAAGAGGCTTAGTCCAAGCCAAATTTCAACAAAATCAGTATTTTTTTTTTTCCCCAAGTAGGTCTAGGGTGGGGAGATAGGGAGAGTGGATGTGGATGGCGGAGGGTTGTCAGTTAAATGCGAACTATGAGTAATGAGTGAGGGTCAGTGGAGAGTGAATCTAAAATGTTGCTAGCAGTTTGCAGAGAGAGGACATTCCCCTCTTGGTAACCTGGGGAATGGAGCCCATGGCTACCTGAGGGTTTCACTGATTACTTGAAAGCTTCTGACCGTCACCTGGTGCCAGTGAGACATCTGATCTGAAAGTGTCAGCTTACCTGAATAGTTCACTTCAGTGCAAAAGTGACTGTGGCTGCTGCCTCACATTAGCAGAAAATAAAACAGATGGTTTCCTGGAAAAAGAACTCCCAAGTATGCAAGAGGGTGGTGTGCTCTGAGCAGTCTGAGTCATATTTATTTAAATAAAATCAGTTTTGGTACATATGCAGCATAATAATGGCAATAAAAAAGGTATTAAAAATTACCTGGAGTCCCACTATTCTAAGAGTTCCCTTTCTTCATACATTTCCTTTCAGATTTTGTCCTGAGGTATAGATACTGAAAGATATTATAACAGCATTAAGAAGATTTTTTAAAAGTGAAAAATCTTCTATATTCCCATTACCTTATTTTCACTTTTTATTTTTGCATAATACTTTCCATTTCTCACATGCATGCTTCATAACTGTTTTCAGATACAATCATAGAATATACTATATTGTACATACTACTGTATATAAAATAGATTAACAATAAGAACCTACTGTATAGCACAGGGAACTGTGTTCAGTATCTTGTAATAACCGATAATGGGAAAGAATCTGAAAAACAAATATGTACAACCAAATCACTTTTCTGTACACCTGAAACATTGTAAATCAGCTATACTTCAATTAAAAAAAAATTAAACCCAAGAAGACTGCTCAATGAAACCTGTGTTTAAAATGCCAAAAACTGTTGTCTTACTGGCAGTTAATCTGCTTATCCTTAATACATTAATTTAGTTTATATTCACCTTATTTGCTCAAAGATATTTTTTAGGCAAAAGCAAGGCTTATTTTCTCTAAAAATACCTGACAGCTTACTCTGAAGAAGGCGAAATAAATAAAAGTTACATACGACAAAAATTACATAAAAAACTAGTAATAGAGCTATTATTCCATACAAAGGAGTTTTATCATAAAAAGGGCACTCACTGAAAACATATGTCTGTAATTCACAGGAGGTCATTTTCACACACCAACTAGCTGTGTGACCTTGAGCAGATTACTTAATCCTTCCACGCCCAGTTTCCTTGTGTATAAAATGGGAGGGTTGGACTAGATGTTTTTAATAAAATGTTGCAACTCTTTAAAAAAAATACCATATTATATTTCTGATTTTTAAAATTTACTTAGGATTATAACACAAATCTTTTATGACTTCGTATTCTTTCGTACCTGTATAATATTTATTAAACTGTTCTCCTTTGTTGAACATGTCTGGTTATATGTGATGGTTGATCATTGATCAATACCTCTTCCTTCCATCTCAGAGTCTAGAACATATTGAGAAATAAAACATAGATACCAAACAGATGGAAATAAAAATTTAGTTTTTAATTAGCTGAATTAGGGAGCGCAATTGATCTGTGGCCACATGGACATCGTACGTCTACATGGGATGATCCGGCTGAGAGTTAGAGACTGCAGAGCAGGCACATGTACACAGAACCAGCTCTTTTGCATTTGTGCAGCCTTCTCATACATGAACTCCATCTATTGGAGAAGTGTGAATCAGCGTATGTTAGGCTCTTGCCATTCACCAATCAGATACATTAGTCCTCTGGTAGGGAAGAGTGGTGAGGAGTGAATGAAGAGGTCAGAGGTGGACATAAAAGCTCTGATTCTTCCCTCTTCACTTGTGGGTTTAGTAATTTAAGCCTGTAGTTAGCAGGAGTCTGGGGCTAGGTCCTGTGGATTTGCTTCTACCTTCATTAAGACTCTGCAGTATCAAAAAAAAAAAAAAAAAAAAAAAAGACTGCAGTACCAACTCATGCCCTTTTGTATGTGCTCCTGGGACCTGTGGAGGAGGCTCTGAAATAATCAAGAACAATATACATTTAAGTTGAATGAAATAAAATTGTTGATATTCTAGTGTTTTTGATCTACAAAAATGGTAATTTTAAATGATTCAACCTACTAAAAAGAAGTTAAAGATTTCAAACTGTCCTTCCCCAAGTAAACTATCCTTTACCTGTTTGCTGCTCTTCTCAGTCTCAGCCAGAGGGCATGTACTCAGATGCCAGGTAGAGTTTGGGTTCTTTGAGCAGTTGCAGCCAGGATTGGACCCTAAAGTTTGAATAGATTCAACCGAATCTTTCATCTGTCTCATTTTTAGTGTGAAGAGTTAAAAGAGCTCATTTCATGGCTAGCTGCTTCATATCCAGTCCATTTGGAAATGAGAAGTAAAACACCTGAACTCTTCAACAGTTGTTCAAAGAATAACTATGTTTCTGTGATTCTGTACATACAAAGTTCACGCCAGTAACACTGTTGCCAGCGAAGACTGTAACATCAACTCAATGGTAGCTAAGGGAAGAAGGGTAAAACAGAAAACATTCTTAGTATCATCCTTGCCAGTTTTTTGTTCAGTGAGTGTCTGCTGACCAGAGCGCATAGCCTATAAAAGTAAGCTCATTTGGGAAAAGGTGCCTTTTAAAAGACTGAAAATTATGAAAATCATGAACTTATGGCACAGTATTCACATTATTGGGAGGTGGAAAGGGCATTGTATATCATATTTTTTGTTTGTGAATGGCACTTGAATGCTCTGTATTTTGTAAAGTTTAGGAATTTGCCATGGTGGCAGCCATAATTTTGAGATTTGTTTTGAGGGCAATGTCTTGCCAGCCAGCATATTATAAACCTCTTAATTTCCATTTGTTTTTGAGCATTATATTCTAGACATCCCTGAGCTAATTTCAAGATGAGCATTGTTTTTATTTTTCTTTCAATATCTACTGCTCCTGATAGTCATTCTAATGCTTACTGTTCTTTTTAAAAAACTATTTCAGTTATCCTTTATTTATTGAACAAATAAATCTGTTTCATGGAGACAGATCTTTCAATATGTCGGTCTTTTAAATTGTCCTTGTAATTTTTAGATTTGCAATAATTTTATTGAACCATCCTTACCTCTCAGTGGAAGCTTTATTTTCATGGTAAATGAGAGCCCTATGCTTTTTTACCTGTTTGCTAATAAAAGCTAGGATGAAGATATAGTCTAGGTTTCTAATATCTAAAACCACAAATAAAGAGTTAGCTTCTCCTAAAACTTCTTTTGGGTCCATGTGCAGTTCAAAATAAGGTGAAGAGGTGTTTGGAACAGCTAATCTAATGTCATTTAACTCTGCTGCCAATGGCAGTTTAAAGGTATAATGCTTCTATGGCTATTATAATGATATAATAACCATATAATTTATCTTTCAAAATGGGATACTTTGTGGAAAAAGCACACTAAAGATAATAAAAATTATATGATTTTTTGAAATATGTTTATTGACCAAAAAATTGGTTTTATTATGTTGGTGGGCTGTTAAATAATTGTATTTAAATGCTTTTCAAAAATAAAATTCTAAAAAATAAAAGTAACTTAGGTCCTCAAAACCTCACGGAGACATTACTAGAAAAGAAAACTTTTGGGGTTGATGTGGACCAGTATTCCCTCATGAACATACATGTGAAAATTCTAAACAAAATTTTATCAAATAGATCCAAACAATATATAATCAAGTGGGATTTATCCCAGGAATGCAAGGTTAGCTCAACATTTGAATGTCAATTCAACATTTGAAAATCAACCAGTGTAATTCACCATAGTAACACTAAAGAATAAAAACCACACAATCATCTCAATAGGTGCAGATGAAGCATTTGATAAAATCCAACATCAATTTTTGATAAAAATTCCACAAACTCAAATAGATGAGAACTGCCTGAATCTGACAAAGAGCATCTACTAAAAACCTACAACTAACATCATAATTAATGGTGAAAAACTGAGTGTTTTCCAGCTAGATCAGGAACAAGACCAGGATGTCCACTCTCACTACTGTGTTCAACATTGTACTGGAGGTTCTGTCCAATGTAATAAGGTAAGATAGAAAGATAGATAGAGACAGACAGACATAAGTGGCGTCCAGAATGTAATGGAAGAAGTAAGACTGTCTGTTTACAATTGAAATCTTTTATGTAGGAATCTATTAAAAAAGCTATTAGGACTGGTGAATTTAGCAAGGTTACAGGATACAAGAAAAACATACAAAAATCAATTGTATTTTCTACCTATTAGCAATAAACAGTTGGAAATTGAAATTTTATAAGTATCATTTATAATAGTATAAAAATATGAAGTACTTTAAATTTCAGAGAAGATGTATAAGACCTAAACATGGGGAACTATAAAATATTACTTGGAGGAATTAAAGAACGCTTAAGTAGGTGGAGAAATATATCCTGGTCATGGGTCAGAAGAGTCAGTGTTTGTTAGGATGTCATTTGTAGATTTATTATAATTCCAGTCAAGATCCCAGTCAACTTTTTAATAGAAATTTATAAGCACATTCTAAAATTCATGTGGGAGTGCAAAGTACATAGACTAGCTAAAACAACTTTGAAAAAGAAGAAAAAAGTTGGTGTACTATATACTACCTTATTTCAAGACTTATTATAAAGCTACTGTAATCAAGGCTGTGGTATTACCATCAAGATAAATCAAAAGAACAGAATAGAGGGTCCAGAAACAGACCCACATGTTATGGATAACTGATTTTGACAAAGGTACAAAGGCAGTCCAGGAGAAAAAGGATTCCCTTTTCAGTAAATGGTGCTGAAACAATTGGATATCCACAGTACAAAATTATGAGCTTGTATACTTTAAACCACATACAGAAATTAACTCAAGACGGATAATAGACCTAAATGTAAAACTTTATAAAACTTGAAGAAGTAATCATAGGAGAAAACCTTTGTGATCTTGGGTTGGGCAGAGTTCTTAGAGCCATAAAAAGCATGATCCATAAAAGAAAAAATTGGTGAATTGGGCTTCATCAAAATTAAAAACTTCTGCTCTTCTTCATGAGAATGAAAAGACAAGCCACCCAACCAGGAGGAAATATTTTCAAATCATTTATTTGATAAAGAACTTATATCCAGTCTATATAAAGACCTCTTAAAATGGAATAATATGAAAACAACCCATTTTTAGAAAATGTTGAAGATTTGAGCAATCTACTTCACCAAAGAAGTTATATAGATGGCAAAAAAAAAAAAAAAAAAAAAGCTCAACATCATTAGTCATTAGGGAAATGCAAATTGAAACTATAATGAAGTAGCACTGAATGACTATTAGAATGGCTAAAGTTTAAAAGTCTGACCATACTAACTTTTGGTGAGGTTGTAGAGCAACTGAAATTGAATGTAAAAATGGTACAACCACTTTAGAAAACATGTTAGCTGATTTTTAAAAAGATAAAAGTACGTCAGCCATACGATGCAGCCATTCCACTCCTTGAAGATAATGTACACAATTGTTCATAGCAACTATTTGTAATAGTCAGAAATTAGAAACAACCCAAATGTCTGTCAACAGATGGGTGAATAAACAAACTGTGGTATGTCCATAGTGTGGAGTATTACTCAGCAATATAAAGTATATGGCATACAGCTCAATATAATATATTGATATATTGATACATGTAAAAATATGGATGAATCTCAAAATAATAGAGTGGAGTAAAAGAAGACAGACAAATAAAGAGCGCGTACAATATGATTCCCTTTACATGAAATTCTAGAAAATCAAAAATTCTAGAGAATGCAAACCATGGAAGAATCATCAGTTGCTTGGGGGAAAAGAGGGGCAGGAGGGAGGGATTATCAAAGGGCCCTAGAAAATATTTGGAGGCATGGTTATGCTCCTTATCTTGATTTAATGCTTTCATAAAATTGCCTGTGAACTTTTTTCAAAATTGCACTTCAAAGGTTAATAAATTTGAAATTGTTGACCCTCAATTGACTCATCTCTGTAGACCATAATATTTTTTTGAGACATAATTCACATTTGCCCTTTTAAAGTGTACATTTCAGCAGTTTTGGTATATTCACAAAGTTTTACCTCCATCACTACTATCTAATTCTAGAACTTTTTCATCACCCCTGAAAGAAATCCTGTACCCATTAGTGGTCACTCCTTTCTTCTCCCCAGTTTCCCCAGCCCTAGGAAACCACCTGTCCATTTTCTGTTTCTATGGATTTGCCTATTTAGGACATTTAATATAAATGGAATCATACAATACATGACCTTTATGACTGACTCATTTACCATAATGTTTTCAAGATTCATCCAGGTTGCAGCATGTTATCAGTACTTCATTCTCTTGTATGGCTGCCCTATTGTATGGATGTACTACATTTTGTTTATCCACTCATCAGTTGATAGACATTTGCATTGCTTACCCTTTTGAACTATTTTGGATAATGTTGCTATGAATATTTGTGTATAAATTTTTGTGAACATATGTTTTCAATTCTTTTGGATATATAACTAGGAGTGAAATTGCTGGGCCATATGGTAACATTAACTTTTGAAGGAACTGACCATAATATTTTAAGAGGTGCTGATGTGATTGTGGTTAGCTTACAGTAGATTTTGCTAAATGGAAGATATATTGTCCCATCTTTTTTTATATTGAAATATGTAGACATTTCAGCCCACATTTTTTGAAGCATCATCTTTTTACCTCAAATCCAGAGTAACATTTTCAGTTTTTCAAGACAAAATTTGTCAAGTAAACTGTTTCTGTGATTCTTTTGAATGTTTCACCAAAACTTTATAGTAGTGTTCTATGTTTGTTTTTAACTTATGTAAACCATGGCTTGAATACTCTGTTTTGTCGTATGAGCTATCTTTTCCTCTCCTGTTTGTTTAAGTCAGCTCAGAGGTAAATGACCTGAAGCTGTTCTTATCTTTAGTGTCGATTTGGTATAAATCTGTGTGGTGTACTTTTTTATCCTGTGCTCTATAGTTAGTGTGCAATATTATTGGGACAAATACATTGACTGTTACTATCCATTTGCATTAATTTGCAGTTTCCAAACAAGTAGCAAAACGCCTAAAACTGATGTTGAAGCTGCTTCTAAGCTTGGGTTCCTTCAAAATTTTTATGTAATAGTAGATGTGATAATTCATGTAATTATCAGTGCACATATTAGTATTATGAGCTTGGTGCTTGATTTTTCTTCTAATCAAAAATTTTAAATATTTAGTTTTTACATTAGTTATAATGAAGATAATGATTGCTTTGAGAGCTCCTTTCTGTGAGCAAACATTGTAGAACTTTATTCGTATAGTGAAGAAATCGTAGATTTCTTCCTGTATGTTACCTAAGTGAGACAGATGATGGAGAACATGGAGGGGGCTGCTCTTACTTACTCACTTACTGAAGGCAAGTATAGTTTTGGATTTCTAAATGTTGAGTTTGCTTTGGAATTTCGGGTCAAGAAAAACTGTTGTAGAGCTCTTTTCAGACTAGAAACCAGAGAGATCTCTTAACAGATGGAGGCTGTTACTAGAAAACAAAGGGAAATAAGTCTGATATGATAAGAAGTACAAATGGCAGTTGAAATGAAAAGACATTGTTTACTAGTATTTAAAGAAATCTTACTGATGTTTTTAGTGTGCACCTTTTTTTTTTTTCTCTCTTTAGATTGGGTATTAGAATTAAAATTTTTTTAAAACAAGGTTGGCAAGAGTGTGAGAGAATGTATGCTGTATACTAGTTGGAGTATAAAATGGTGTAGCCCGTTGAGGGTACTTTCTAGCAAGATTTAAAGTGCTTTTACCCAGTGGTTCTATTTCTGTGCTACAGGATGTTCATATGAAAGAGAAAGAATGCTTTGCAGTACATTTTATTGAACTGGTATAACCTTGTACACAAACCAGACCAAGGATATTACACATAAGGAAAGTTACAGGTCAGTTCATTTATGAGCATAGATGTAGGAATTCATCCAAACACCAGTGTTTGCCCTGAGATTTCAAAGTTGGGTTAATAGTGAAGGCTAGAAGGCAGTGAGATGACATATTTAAAGTGCTGAAAGGAAGAAAACTGCCAACCAGGAATTCTAAATCCAGCAAAACTATCCTTCAAGAATGAAGGGGTCAGGGCGAGGGTATAGCTCAGTGGTAGAGTGCATGCCTAGTACGCCTGAGGTCCTGGGTTCAATCCATTAAAAAAAAAAAATGAATAAACCTAATTACCCCCCCCAAAAAGATTTAAAAAATAGTTGGATAAAACAGTTTAAAAAATTAAATTAAAAAAAATGAAGGAGAAATTAAGACATTCCCAGATAAACAATAGCTGAGGGAATCCATTACTGTATGGTCTATACCATCTATGCAAGAAATGCTGAAGGGAGTCTTTCAGACTCACTGCAGACCTACTGAGTTTACTTTCTGGAGTAGGGCCAAAGAATACGCATTTTAAAGTAAGCCCTCCTGTTGATTCTTATACACAGAAAATAAACAAAAACAAAAACCTCACAATGAGACACCATTTTCTATCCGCAGACTGGTAAGAGCTGAAAAACAAAAGTCCTATGATACCAGGTGCTTGCCAGGATTCGGTACAGAGGAGCCTCTTAAACACTCTTGGTGGATGTGTGAATTGGTGCAACCACTTTGGAAGACAATTTGGAGTTACCTAGTAAAGCTGAAGATAGACAGACCATGTGAAGTTGTACAGACCATTAACAGAGAAACGTTTCTCTGTAGCAGAAGACATATAATAATGTACATACTTGCTGTTTGTAATGGCACAAAACTGGATGCAATCCATATGTTTACTGAGAGAAGAAAGGATTTTTGAGAGTGTGGCATGAAGTGTGTGTGAAAATAAATGCATCAACATGTGGCATCAAAAAAGCAATTCCTTTCATAAGGCACGTTTTATTTATAGGTATGTATGTTTGTAGTAAAGCTATAAAGAGAAGAAAGGAATGATAAAAAATTGAGGGTAGTGGTGACCTCTGGAAGTTGGGGGAAGGGAGAGACACAGGGTTTCAGTGGCTTTTGTCATGTGAACTAAGATGATTTACATGGGAGTGTGTTTTCTTTTCTTATACTTCATGTATTATGTTATTTTACATGCATCAAATACTATGTGTTATTATAAAAATGTTAAAGACTGTATAAAATATAAAACATGCATGCAGTGCTACTGTTGAAAAGATTGATATGACTTTGTGTGTTCTGAGTCATTCATTGCAAGCCTTTTTTTTTCTTTGTAGCATTTGTCCCTATCTAACATACACAGTTTTCCCTTTTTTTTTTGACTTCATAGTATAACAAGCAACGACAAAATCAAAAAATTTTAAAAAGGCAAAAAAAGAGAAACCAACAAAAAATAAAAATAAATTCCCTAACTCTCAAAAAAAAAAAATCTGGAATTCTGCATATCAAATCAGCATCTGGGTAGGGGGTTAAAATTAAGGGTAAGGACTGGTCACAGCTGAGTGAATGGAGGCTGTATTGCATTTTATAGTTTATATTCTGCACTTGCATTTTTATAATGTAATGATTGTGTATTCTCTAATTAAAAGGGGAGGAAGCATCTTTGAAAATTGAGAAACAAATTATAATCTGGAAAAATTAACAAAAAAATAACTACTGACAAACCTAAGCAAACTCCTTAATTTTAGGAATTGATGTGACAAGTTATTGGAAGGTAGATTGAGACGAGAGATGGTTCTGGTATTAGCTCAGCCTAATGTGCAGTTGGGCTGCTAACCCTTCCTCTGAGTGTTTCTAGAGGAGGCTGTTGTTAGTGTGGGTCTCTGGAAGAAAGGATCAGTCTGAAGTGGAGGTGCTATTGGGATTTTAAGACCTAAGGTCATGTGCTGAGCAGTTTTATGTCCCTGTTATTAAATATACATTAAATAATAATTTTTTGTTTGATTTAAAATGTTAAAACAAAAAGACCAGGATGTGACCAAGGTTATGCACTTGGTTGGATGGAGTGAATTAAGTAGTGTTCTATGGAACTCTTGAAGTATCTGATGTACAGATAAATAAAATTTAAATTATTTCAGAGGTGACTTGTTTTTCTCCATTTACTCTGATTAGTAATTCGTCGACCAAACCTAAGAAACATCACCCCACTTCCCATACACACTCCTCCCCTAGACTCCCCACCAATATACCCTTTTAGTGATAAAATAAAAGTGTACAACAGAATGGTCTTATCAGACATTCCTGCATTGCTTTGGCACAGCTTTGACACTCCCCCTTTCTGATAAACCTTCTATAAATCGTAAGAAGTGTTATATGAACATTTGTCTTCATTTGTGATGATGATGCTTTTTTACAAATGTATGAATATTTAAATCTTGTATTATTCTATAGGGGAAATGTGGATGCCATTGTGACAAAACACAACGTTGATCTAAATGATTGATTATACTTAGGACAGAAGCTCATGATCACCTGTGGCTCATGTTTTTCATTTTAGCAAGGGAAACTGGTCAGAATCATGTGGATATGAACTCAGTGTGAAGGGTCCAGCTACTGGCTTGTTGTTTCCGTATGAAGGAAATTAAGTTTCTTGGTATATAAATTTCTTCCCCTACGCATGCACTTGAAAGACTTCTCTCCTCCATGAAACTGGAGGAACATTCACATCTCTGATTTGGAACTGCTGAATTCTGAAATGTTAAACGTTGTGCCTCTCTTTTTTTCAGTACTTCTTCTTCCTGTTTCCTCTTTCCTGTTTCTGAAACCAGTAACATGTGTTTTATTTCTGGTTTTTACTAGTTCTGGGACCATTTGGACCCCACAATGTTTTTCCAAGATTTTAGACCCTTTCTAAGTAGCAGTCTACTGGACCAAGATAACAGAGCCAATGAGAGGGGCCACCAGACACACACCGACTTCTGGGGACCAAGTCGGCCGCCTCGGCTGCCAGTGACTCGGAGGTACAGGTCTCGAGGAAGTGCTCGTCCTGAGAGATCCCCAGCTTTTGAAGGGTGAGTGCGAGGGGTTGTTAGTTACATTCTTTTTAAGGGTCGTTTCTAGGAAGGACATATTTAATCTAATCTTTATAAGATTGTCATACTTACTACATTTGTGGACAAGATGGGGACATATAGACAGGATGAAAATGAAGCCAAATTGAATGTACTCAACCAGTACCAGCTAATGAGTGATGATAAACTGAAGGACAGCAAAACTAACGATACAGGTCTCTGGTTGACCTTTTCATTAATATCTTGGATTACTATATAGGTGATATGTTTATCAAAATTTCAGAAGGTACTGAGATGAGGTAGCCTTTCTTTTTTTCAAAGGAACTCCATTAGCTCATGTTCCTGACCCATTCCTTACCTATTTCTCCGGGGATTTTGTTTCATCCATTTTCTTCTGTCTGCTCCCTTTTCTCCATTTACTGCTTCCTGCGTTGTTCCCCCCACACCCCCATACCCAGTGTGTACTTTAAAATCTTTATTATATGGGTCCATCTGAATGAACTCTCCATCTGGGAGGCTGGCATCTTGCTTGTACGTTAGCACCAAGATTTGGCCCCACCCAACAGCCTTTAGGCTCCAGAGCTGGGACACCCCAGCCCAAACAGCTAATTAGGTAGGGACACATCCCCACCCATCAGCAGACACTGCCTAAGGCTGAGTCCACAGCTGCCTCTAGACATGCCCCTAGACACATTTCTGCCCACCGGAGGGCCAGGACCCAGCTCTACCCACCAGTGGGCAGGCCCCACCCCTCCCACCAGGAAGCCTGCGCCAACCTCTAGACCAGCCTCACACACCAGGGGGCAGACATCAGAAGCTAGAAAACTGATCTCACAACCTGTAAAACAAGTCCTCAAACACAGGCCAGAATCTGCCCTGGGACCAGCAAGGCCATAGGCCCTGGGTGACGAGAGGGGAGTACACTGCAGGGTCACATGGGACATCTCCTACAGAGGGCCACTTCTCCAAGGTTGAGAAACAACTAACCTACACAAAAATACAAATAGAAATTTAGACAGAATGAGGTGGCAGAGGAACATGTTCGTGGCAGAGGAACAAGATAAAATCCCAGAAGAAGAAATAAGTGATGAGGAGACAGGCAATCTACATGAGAAAAGAGTTCAGAGTGGTGACTGTGAGGATGATCAGAGAACTCGGGAGGAGAGTGCATGCACAGAGCAAAGAGTTAGAACATGTAAAGAACACCCAGACTGAGCTGAAGAATACAGTTGCTGAAGTGAATAATACGCAGGAAGGGACCAAGAATAGACCAAATGAGGCAGAACTGAGCTAGAAGACAGAATAGTGGAAATCACTACCACAGAACAGAAAAAGGAATGAAAAGAAATAAGAGGCAGTTTATCTGTCCCATAATTTGAAGGAAAGAAAATCTTTCTCAGTGCCCCACTCCCACCTCTACACCTCCTGCCTAGAAAATTCCGTTCACTGGGCACTGCGTCACATGCTCCCCACCCCTAGCTGTAAAGAAAGCTGGGAGAGTATGGATTTAGCTTTTCTGTCCTTTGTAGTAGGAGATGGCAAGGGAGGAGGGTGTTGAGAATGGATTTGGGGTCGGCCAGCCAGTGTCTGCTAATTAGCTATTTCATTAGCTACTTCAGCTGAAAGAATATTTGGCATGTTATTTCAGATTAATTGTAGCGTAGGGTTAATATTTATTTTATATTAAACAATGTTTCTACAATCTTTTGAAGATTTTGATCCTATCACTTGTAAAATATATTAGCCATGGGCACCCTACCTTCTTGTGTTGTGTGTGTGTGAGTGTCATAAACTCAGTGATTTTGGCTCTAAATCATGTTTTCTACATTTTAGTCATTTAAGTACTGTCTTGATGAATTTTTCCCTCTCTATCATCATTATTATTATTTAATGTTTTTTAGACCTGTTTTTTTTTTTACCTTATTTAAACATACTGTGAAAAGAAGCTTCATATTATTACCTGTGTAAACCTTGAGTATATAGTGATTAGTTGGGGTTTTTTTCCTCCACTCAAGTAGAGACCATCTCCTGCTATAGGATCAGAAAATGCCAGATCGTACTTTCCAAGGCTCTTTGACAGGTAGGGCAAAGGCATGTAACCCTTATTACCAGTGGAACCTAAAGGGTCTACTGGAAGGACTTCTGGAAAAAATTTCCCTTTCTTATTAAAAAAAAAAAAAATCTGAGGAGAATCCCACCTCTTTACTTACTGAGTCTTAGAGCTGCTATAGCCATCTTGTAACCATGTGTGGAAGACACAGCTGACACACTGAAAGGGGCAGAGCAGAAGGATGCAGAGTCGTGTTTCATTGAGTTGCTATACCAAACTTGGGACTGCTTGCCTCTAGACTATTTATTAATTAAGGCAAATAAATGTCCTTGCAGTTTAAGTCATTTTTAATCAAGTATCTGCTATTTGCAGCTGAATACATCTTTTAATTCTTATAGATTATGTAGATGGAAAGCAGTAGTAGAAAGTAACCATAAAAATAAATACATTAAAAATGAAGTACCATTATTAAATTTTAAAAACAAAATAAAACATTTTGATTTAAAATAAACACTGATAAAATCAAAGTGCCTTTTGGTCCCCAGAGTAGGCTCCTACTTCCCCAACTTCATTCCACGCCTCTTCGCCCTTTAGTCTCTTTACTGTCTTCAGTCTAGCTGTCCTGGCCTTGTAGTCGCCCGCAGTTGCCCTGTTCCCTTCAACCACAGGCCTTTGCACAGTTTGGTTTCCTGTCTAGATTGCTGGGATGTTCTGCCTCCAGCCTTACTTCCGCCCCTTCCTTAGGTTAACTGAGACCTAGCCCTTAGGTATCATCAGCTCAAGGGATATCACCTCCTCTGGGAAGCCTTTTCTGACACTGTTACTAGGTCCCTGTGCACATCCTCACCGAGCTCTTGTACTCTGTAACACTAGTCACAAAAGCAGTTTTATGTTTTGTATTGTTACTTAATGTCTTTCTTCTCCACTAGACTAAGTTCCAAGAAGGCAGGGACCATTATTCCTTCAGAGCTTAACATAATGCCTGGCACATAGTACATCCTGAAATTCTTAATGACTGAGACTGAATGAATGCAACATTGTCTATAATTTAAAACTGTATTAGCGAATTCATGCATTTCCTATTGAATGCAGCTTTTGCTGCTCTAAACTTTACAATTTTGTCATGAAGGCTGTATTAAATTGGATTCCAGTTATTGCTTGAACAACACTGGAGGAATAGAGATGAACTAAAGTTACTGACCATTTCCTCAGGCCATTGAATGTTATGGGGAGGTTTTGAGATTCTGGTTTCTCCAGCTCTCCAGATCCTCAATGATACCATTTTCTTGGTCTCTGACTTTGACATAAGAATTTTGGCAGGCTTTTGAATTAAAACAAATGTATAACCATTGAATTTGTTTTTAAAATGTTCTGTTACGTGAAATCACCTCATGGTCATACACCTATCTTGGAAAACACTGCTCTAACATTTTCATTCTAGGTACACGTTTAGGAAGAAAGTAGCCAACCATTAGAGATGTATAAAATGTATTCAAAAATTTCTTTCTTATGTTTATATGGAAAATAAAATGTCCAATGCATGTACCTGTGTTTATACCTGTTGAAGTTTTTCTCACAGTTCCATGAGGGCAGAGACAATATCTAGTTAGATATTTTTAATACCTAATTTTCTTCATATAACCATGTATTTTGTCCATCTTTCCATATCATTTTTTATAGATCTGCCAGATCTGTCACATGAATAGAATTCCATCTTATGAATGTACAATAATTAATTTAGACAGTTCTCTAATGAGGACCATTAGAGATCTTTTAGATTTCTTTTCATCATCATAAACCGTAATGCATCGAGCAGTCCTTGTTTATGATTTTTTGTATGTCTATAAAAGTATATCTTTCCATATTTTCCATTCTTTTTTCTTTGTACTTAAGTTTGGACATTTTCTATTGACCCACCTTTGGTGTTGTTAATCTTGTTTTCTGCTGTTAAACCTATCAAATGAATTCCTTATTTCCGATACAGGATTTTTCATTTATAAAATGTCAGTTTGATTGCCATATGGCTTCAAATCCTGGGGTGAAATTCTCCACCTTTATTTGTAGATATTAGTCATAGGTAATTTAAAGTTCTTTTTTGTAACTTCAGTATCTGGATCACCTCTGGATCTGTTCTCTTTGTCTGTCTTTTCCTCTTGGCTTTTGGTCATTGGTCTTGGGGTTTGGCATGTGCATTTTTGGTTGAATGTACGTAGTTCGTATAACAAATGCTAGAGGCTCCAGGCAGTGTGACTCTTCTCTAGAGTGGGTTCCCCTTTCCTTCCTGGGTGCGCAGAATGGTGGGTGGTCGCCATGCTTTTCAGCACCGGGTCAAGTCAGGGCTGGGTCACAGGCCTGGTGAGCATTGTCTCATTAGGGTTTACCCCTGGGCCTCCAGAGGTTTCAGTTCAGAGCTTGATGAATTGTTTGGAGCCTTTCTTACAGTGTAGGTCCTGTATTCTAACTTTGGTTTCATGACACCTCAATCTGTCATTGTCTCAGCAGCTCTCCTCTGCCCTCAAACCAATTACCTGGATTTTCTAAGTATCTGGATTTTCTAAGTTCTAGGTGTTAATACTGGTTTGCCACTAACTGCTATATCTCACTTGAGGGTGAATGTCTATGGAAATGTGTCTGTAGGATGAAATTCCAGGAGAGAAAGGTTATGACCATTTGAAAATTGATATTGTTAAATTGCCCTTCTGAAAGGCTGTAACTGTTACAGTCTCACCAAGAATATTTGAAAGTGTGTCAAACATCTTTATCAAACTAGATGTTCTCAGTCTGTATCTTTCTTAATCTGATAGATAAAGACATGCTAGTTATTTTTGTTTTAATTTGTGTATCTTTGATTTTTCACTTGATTAAACTTATTTTCATGTCATTATGTGATATTAATATTTCCTCTGTGATTTGTTTATTAATATCCTTTGACCAATTTTCCTATTATGAAGTTAAAAAATTATTTTATAGGAGTTCTGTATGTAGCAAGGATATTAATCTTCTATATATGTTGCAAATACAAATTTCTTTCTATTCTGTCCTTTGTCTTATCCTTGGTAATTTTGTTGTATAGATGTTTTTAATTTTTAGGATATCAAATCTTTCAATCTTTTAGATTTCTCACCATGCTTAAGGAGTCTCTCCTTATTCCAAGATTTAAAAAAATTATTCCTATATTTTCTTCTAGTCCTTACTTTATCTGATATTATTTGGTTATGTATTTTGTTACAGGCAATAGAAGTCCAATTTAATATAACTTGAAAAAATAGTGTGATGATTCATGTAAGTCATGTGGTTCTTGGCTATATCAGACACATCTCCCCTTTGTAACAACTTTATTATAATGTCATCTCTTACTGTCCTGATTCAGAGTTCATGATATAACCTATAAAACATAGTTAAAATATGCATGCATGTCTATTATTATTTTCCAACCAATATACAAGAGAAATAAAAGGATAGTAATAGATAAAAATATAATATGTTTTGATTTATAAATGCTTGGCTGTGACTATTTTGGGAGACAAAGTGAAATATCAGATGCTTGTCTCTGTGGAGAATCACTAAGAAAGTGATAGTGCCTTTCTGTCTGGCAGCAGCCATCAGGTAAGCCAAGGTGGGCACTTACAAGTACATCCAGGAGCTATGGAGGAAGAAGCGGTCGATGCAATGCACTTCCTTCTCAGGGTGCAGTACTGCCAGCTCTCTGCACTGCGCAGGGCTGCCTGCCTCACTTGGCTCAGCAAAGTACATAGACTGGGATACAAGGCCACGCGAGATTATGTCATATATTGGATTCATGTGCACCTCGGTGGCTGTAAACACCCGTTTCCTAGGGGTGCAGCCTGTGGCAAGCCTGTGCATCATGGTGTTAACCAGTGACGGTTTGCTTGAAGCCTTCAGTCTGTTGCAGAGGAGCATGCTGGATGCCACTGTGTGACTGAGAGTCTCCACGTGCGAAAGAATGAAACTGAACCAATATCTTACTCCATACACAAAAATTAACTCAAAATGGAGTAAATAAAGACTTGCGCATAAGACCCTGAAACCATAAAACCCCTAGAAGAAAAGAGGCAGTAAGCTCCTTGACATCAGTCTTGGTGATGCTTTTTGGACCTGACTCCAAAAAGCAAAGGCAGGAAAAACAAAAATAACAAGTGGGACTACGTCAAACTATAAAAAGCTTCTGCCTGGCAAAGGGAACCATCAACAAGATGAGAAGACAACCTACTGAATGGCAAAAACTTTTTGCAAATCATCTATTTTACAAGGTGTTAATATCCAAATACATAAATAACTTATACAATATAATGGCAAAAAAACAAGCAATCTGATTTTAAAATGGGCAAAATATCTCAAGTAGATGTTTTTTCCAAAGAAGACATACAAATGACCAAGAAGTACATGGAAAGATACTCAACATCACTAATCATCAAGGAAAAGCAAATCAAAACCACGAGATACCGTCTCACACCTGTTAGAATGGCTGCTGTCCAAAAGACAAGAAATAGCAAGTGGTGGTGAGGATGTGGAGAGAAGGGAGCAAACCCTTGTGCACTGTTGGTGGGAATGTAGCCACTATGGAAAATATTATGGAGGTTCCTCAAAACCATATGATCCAGAAATTCCATGTCTGTATGTTTATCTGAAGAGAACAAAACACTAATTTGAAAAGATTTGCACTGCCATGATCATTGCAGCTTTGTTTACCTAGCCAAGACATGGAAACAACCTAAGTGTCCATTGATGGATGAATGGATAAAGAAAATGTGTTGTGTGTACACACACACACACACACACACACACACACACACACACACACACACACACAGAGTGAGATATTATTCAGCCATAAAAAAGAGTGGAATCTTGCCATTTGTGGCAATGTGGACCTTGAGGGCATTATGTTAAGTGAAAAAAGTCAGACAGAAAAATAAATACTGTATGATCTCATTTATATGTGAATCTTAAATAACAAAAAAACAAACTCTAAATACAGAGAACAGATTTGTGGTTGCTGGAGGCAGTGGGTGAGGGATGGGTGAAATGGATAAAGGGGGTCAAAAGATACAAATTTCCAGTTATAAATAATCGGGATGTAATGTATAACACGGTGACTGTATCAACAGGGAAATGCAAATCAAAAGCACAATGAGATTATAGCTCTTTACAGTTAATTATAGTTCATTACAGTATTATAGTTTTAATGCTCTTGTGTTTTTGAAAGTTGCTAAGAGTAGATCTTAAAAGTTCACAAGAACATAAAATTTTGTAACTATGTATTGTGATGAATGTTAATTAGTCTTACTGTGGCGATCATTTGCAATGTATACAAACATCAAATCATGTCGTATGCCTGAAAAAATATAATGTATATGTCAATTATAATTTTTTAAAAAATGTCAGTCAGTAAATCCAAGCTACACCCAAGGGAGGAGTATAAAATTACTTGTGGGCATATTTTAAACAAACACAGAATGTAGTTAGCTATTGTTGAACCTTTTAAAAATGGCCCTTTAAATAACATCTTATACAATGTGTATAACATATAAAAATGGAAGTGCCCTTGTTACAGGGAGGTGGGCCCAGAGTCCCGCTGGCTTAGCATCCCTTTCAGCCTGTCATCTTGCTACCAGCTATCCAAGGATCATAGTTGGAAAACTAACCATACAATCAGATTCCTTTCCAGCCTAATTCATAAAAATCTCCTAATACATGTAATAGCAGAGCTCAGGAAGACAGCCGTCATTAGCAAAGGAGCACTCTCCCGTGTAGCAGACTGATTGTATAATAGTGAAAAACCATTGTGTTTTGGGGAAGGAACTGGTGATCATGCAGCCATGGATATCTATAGAGCACTTCCATTGGTCTGTTTTCTTATCTAACTTTTTTTCCTTCAACAGAATACTACAGCAGATCTTTGCAGGATTCTTCGCAAATCCTGCAATTCCTGGATCCCCGTACCCTTTTTCGTGGTAAGTAACTAATTGCCTCCTGTCTTAGTCTCCTGGAGTAGTGTGATTTTAGGTACTTTAGTATCTGTGCCATAGTGAGAAAGAGAAAGAGCTGCACAGGTGAGTATGTAAGTGTGACTGACAGACTCGTAAAGACTGCCATTATCAGCTGAGCCCACGCTTAGTCAGAACGGAGTTTTTATTATTAGACACACGAGGGCCGTCCTGGTCCCACAGGACGCCTGGGCACTGGATGTGTCTGATTCTGTTCGTATTCAGGTCTGAGGATGGTGTTGAGGTAGAGAATGAGACGGTCCCCGCCAGGCTTGGTATCAGATTTGTGTGTTTCTCCTCTAGATCATACGGGAAGGTTTTAATCCTTGAGAATTTCTGAAATGGAAAACCTGCTGCTTAACTTCCTTTTTTCAAAGTAAGAAGGTTTTTCAGAAAAAACAAAAGGCTTTAATTCAGTATCAAAATGGCACTTATGAATAGTAGAGGTTAAAGATGGAATTTCCTCTTGTCTAGACAATTGTTTGCTACTTCTGACTCTGCCCCACAAGGCTTCTTTGCTCAGAAGGACTTCAGTCCTCTCACACAGTTACCCTATTTTCTAGCCTCTAGTATCTTTAAACACATTCCAGCCAAAGAGTCTGGATAGCTGTCATCCAGGGTAGTGGAACCAGCAGCTCCAAGAAAAGGTGGTGCCAAGTCCCTTTTGTAATTGCTCTGAGTTGTGATTCAGAGAGACTGCTGTGGCTGCTTCTCTGCTTGAAAGCTCTTCATTGTCCAGGACCACAGGCGGCCTCTTAGAATGAGGGAAGTCTGCTGTCGATTTTAGCCAGTCACAAAGGGAAAACTCTCCTTAAAAAGCGGCTCCATCTATGTTTAATGTAAGTGGGCCCAGAGAAGACAAACTTTTCTTAACCAATAGGCAACGAGTCACTCTCTTTGCTCTGGTGTGTTTTGTGATATTTTAGGTTGCTTCACATTTTTATGTTTCATTCAGTTAAGTAAAAATTCCTAGAGAATGAGAGACTACCTCTGGATAATCTGTTTGACCTTGAAGTTACTGAGAAATCCTTTGCCACTTGATTCTAGAGAACTAGTGACTTTCCAGCTCTGAGAGAGCAGGATCCCTCTGCCAGTTTTTTCTGTGGTGTAAGGCAGGGAGCCTGATCACTCCATCTAATGCTGTCTGTCTCATCTCACGTATAGGAGCGGGATGCTGCACTCCAACCCTGGGGACTATGCCTGGGGTCAGACAGGGCTTGATGCCATTGTAACCCAGGTGAGGAGCTGCCTTTTGAGGGTGTCTGTTCAGTGTGTCTCATGGTTCCACAGGCTTCCTGCTTTCCTTCTGCTACTTTCTGAAATGGCAGTCACTCTGCTTTCGCTAATATTTAGAGCTTGTGGGTTTCCATTTTACTAAAGGGATAAGTGGTTATGGGTTTAGCTCAGCATCCATGTATTTTCTTGGTCCTAGGAGCTTTCTAGAAGATGGCTTCAACCCCAGAGGAAGAAAAGACTTCTATAACAAACAGTATCTTGTATTTTTGGCCTCTTGTTCAGTCCTGTGAGGATCCTATTAACAAGTACTTCACAAAAAAGAAGGGTCTCCTCACATGCTGAAGCAGGGATTTCTGCTGGATGGAGCAAAGTAGGGGAAGGAAGCAGAGAAAGAGGTGTTCCCATGCCGTGTCTGATTGCTTCCACTTGTTTATGTTCATCTTAATTGAGTTGGTTTTCCATTTCCCTTGTGGATTGCTGAGCATAGAGAGCATGTCTTTATATCCAAGACTCACAGGCAGTCGTTTAACTGTTTCTTGGCTTACCTTATGCTGCTTTCCATACTCCCACCCTTTTATTCCATTTGGCAGAGTGAAGTTTTTGAATTGGCTAAGTATAACTTTTCATTAAGCTGTAGTTTTATTCGTGACATCACAACCCTTTTGCTGCCTCTGAAGTTGCTTTATGCCCAAAGGTGGGCCTTTCAATGATGGATCTGTCTGTAGGCTTATGCTGATGTCACCTGGAAATTGTAAAGCAATTAGGGGTGTTCTGGCAGCAGGAAAGGGCAAGCCCAGGCCTTCCAGAGCCTTGCAGAAGTAAGAGCGACTAACATTTCTTCATGTCTGCACTGTTTGTCCTCAGCTGGAGCAGCTCCCTCCCTAGGGATAGTTAGACAGCTACTACTTTTTCTCTTTATTTATTTATTCTTTTTTTCTTTCTTTCTTTCTTTTTTTTTTTTTTTTTTGTAGCTTTTAGGACAACTGGAAAACACAGGCCCCCCTCCAGCTGACAAGGAAAAGATTACATCTCTTCCAACAGTGACAGTAACTCAGGAACAAGTTGGTAGGTTCATTTTCATACATATTGTCATCTTCTTATCTCTGTTCAGAATGTTTGCCCCTTCCTGATACCAGAGATCTTCAGGTGAAGCTGTAGCACTCCTCAAGTCCCCACCTGGGTGCCAGATCTGGAAGGTACCTATCCTTTCTTTAGGGTTAGTTAACAGGCAACTCCTGAGCAGTTGCCGTGTGCTTTTTCTAAGTCCCGTGCAGGAAATAAAGAGGTACAAAGATATGTAAGGCTTGATTTCTTGAAGAACTTACTAGGGGGAGCAAAACTCACCAAATGATTAGATAACAGTTTAAAAAGTGGTGTTGAGCAGATGATACTGACTTTGGGGAAAGAGGAAGAGAAAAAATGGGAGGCTGGGAATTTGTTTCACATCTGCTTTATACTCGAGTACATTAGACATAGATGTTATTTTATTTATAAGCACTGAAGGAACTTAGTGATACGAGACGTTATTTTGGACTGGGAGTTTTTCCCCCACAATTCCAATTTCGAGTCAGAAGACTTTAAAGACAGGGTGGGCCATCTTAGAAAGGGCATTTTATTTATGGAAAAGTATGAACCAGTATAAGAATGTCAGCATGAACATGGTGTCTGAATCAGGTAGAAGGAGAGTGACCTCACTAGACTTGAAATAGAATCTGATTCGGGGAGTAGTGGGAGATATGACTGGAGGGGAAGGGTGGGTCCTTGTTATAGAGGACCTTGAAACTGGCAGAGTGGTTGGGGCAGGATATTTTAGGTAGTAGGTAAGTTTGGTAGTTGTAGACACTTACATTCCCTCATTCTGAGGGAGGAATGAGGGAATGTAAGTGTCTACACAGAAGATTAGTTTGGGAAGATAGTGTCAAATAGATTGGAAGAGGGAGGAAGGAGAAATAGTATAAGGGGCTGTTGCAGCATTTGATGGTTCAGGTGATGGGGTCAGTGCTAACAGAAAGGAAAGGGTAGACTCAGATCATTTTGAAGTAAAGCTTTCATCACCGACTACATTATGAGATGAAGGAGAGGAAAGAGTCAAAGATCATTCTTAGATTTTGCAGCTCTGTAACTATGGAGGTGGTGCTGACACCATCGCCGATGGGGGAATTGTGAGTGGGCCTTGGTTCGAGTAAGGAGGTAATGTGACGTTTTTAATTTTGAATTTATTGATTTTGAGGGGAAATTGGCTGGTAGCAAAATGTAGGCTATATTGGGAAGGCCTTGAGTCAAGGATAGTACCTGAGAGGCTGTTACAGTAGACTAGGCAGGAGAGGTAAAAGCGAGAATTAGGGTGGAGGTGGGGGTGGGGTGGGGGGTGAATCTGTTAAGTGGTGTTCTTACTCCAGATGCCCTGAGTGCTGTGGAGCATGTAACATACGTAGCCCAGCTGCTGGAGAGAGAGACTGCTAGCTGGTATTATCAGCCAGATTTGGGAAAATTGGAATTTGCTGCCCGGTTTTCCCAGTTTACTTTGTAGCCCTTTCCTCTCAGAGAAGAGGGCTTCCTGTCTCTGGGCCTGGAGTCTTGGCTGCCCTTGGGCCTTGCAGTTCTGTGGCACCACCTCCTGGTAAAGCTTTCAATGAACAAATTGTACAAAAGGCTTCAGGGTAACCATGATGAATGGGGTGTGCAGTGTGGAAAACAGCAGGGCAGAAGTCACTTGAAACACTGAATGCGAGCTGTTAACACTGCTGAGGTGAGGCCCGCTGGTTGTGGTGGGCAAATTGTCAGTGTTTTCTAAGTAGAAACTGCCAGAAGGCTATCACACATTTGGGAAAATGTCTTTCCTGTTTTACTTAACAGATCATCTAAGCCCCAGTTCTTCTAACTCTTTACATTGAGAAGTGGGCCCTGTATAGTTCCCGTCCAGGCCCTGTTGGAATAGGCCCATTCATCAGCCCTCCTTCTGACATCCCTGTCTGCTACCACTTCTATCCCCATTTTGAAATGAAGTTCATGCTCCCTGTCTGCCTCCACGTTTGATGCACTTTGTCTTTTCTTCGTGCATTCCTCTGGTGGGTAAAGACATTGGGCTAGTTTTTTCTTCCTTGTTTTCACTTGTTTACCTTAAAAGGCATTTTCTCCTCCAACAGATATGGGTTTAGAGTGTCCAGTATGCAAAGAGGACTACGCAGTTGAGGAAGAAGTCCGGCAGCTACCCTGCAACCACTTCTTCCACAGCAGCTGTATTGTGCCATGGTTAGAACTGGTAAGTACAGACAGCTCCCATCTGTGATGGGGCGGCTGTGCCGGTCACATCTTCTTTGGGGGATGGCTCACAGTAAGGGTGTAGTTAACAGTGAAGGAAGAGTCAGGCAGATCAGATTTTAGCACCTGGCTAACTCCTGGTGGCACCGTTACTGTTTTTGAGATTATCTAAAATTTTGGAGCTTCTCTGACCAGGGGTGAGCAGACTACAGCCTACAGGTCTCTGTAGCCTGCCACCTGTTTTTGTAAATGAGGTTTTATTGGAACACAGCTACACTCATTTGTTTATAGGTTGTCTGTGGCTACTTTTGTGCTACGTCAGCAGAGTTGAATAAGTTGTGACATAGGCAGCATGGCTTGCAGAGTCTAAAATATTTACTACCTGTTCCTTTATAGAAAAAGTTTGTTGACCCCTTCTCTAGAGACCATCTCAGGTCACTGTTTCTGGTTAGTTCTGTTTAGTGGTATGTGTTAGCTGTTGTTAAGCTGCTGACCTAGAATTCTTTGTTGGTTCTGTTGAAAGTTCTCTTTGGAAGATATCTTGGTGTTACACCTTGGAGTCCAGCGTGCAGTCTGTGAGAGTGCCTGCCCTTTTTATTTTTCTGCCTGCCAACTCTTGGGATTTCTTAAGTGTTTAGTACTTCTAGCTTCTCAGGTCAGGCTGTTTACATGGACTGATACCTTTTCTGTTTCAGCATGACACATGTCCTGTATGTCGGAAGAGCTTAAATGGTGAGGACTCTACTCGGCAAACCCAGAGCTCTGAGGCCTCTGCGAGCAACAGATTTAGCAGTGACAGCCAGCTACATGACCGATGGACTTTCTGAAGCTGAAGACTGCATCTGAGCCAGGGCTGTGGTAGACTTCTTATCATGGCTGTTAATTGTATCAAAACAAACAAAAAAAATAGTAGGTGGATTTAGGAGTCACTTAAGAAACCCTAACCCATAATATTAATGCAATGAGTGTTTTTCTTCTCTAAATTTAAAGTTAGTATCTACAGATGGTATTGTATCTACAACCAAATGCCCCTTATTCCTGAATTCAGAGTGATAATTTTATAAGTGTGAAACCTAATTATGTGGATTTCCCCCACCAGAATAGAATCAGTTCCTTAAAGTCTAGCTAGGGTCCTGCTGTCATGTTACCTTGTGATGGATGTTTCCAGTCTCTACCCTACCATTATTGTATTTTACTGTAAGTATAGTGGAACCAGAGCCCTGAAGTCCTGCTGATACAAAGTCCTTCTGTTTTAACTGTACAAAAGCGTCTACTCTTGGCCACATTAGCCATGAATGAGGTCAGATTAATTCAGGAATTTGGGACTAATGCTTTTGTGTTTTCTTGAATCCTCAGAGAGCAAATCAAAGAAAAATCACAGTGGGAAAGAGAAAGTGGCTTATCATTGTACTCTTTGGTTTTCTCATTTTTATTTTTAAAGACTACTTCACAAGATGCAGCTTCTGCAGAAACCTACATGACATGTCTTAGAAGTCTTATGTTGGTAGGAATCTGAATCTGGTTCCTTTTTGGGAATGAGTTTAGCAGCATATAGGCACAGAAAGACAGATATTTGAAATATTTGGTTCTGAGGTTTTTTAATGATCCCCAGTTCATTGTTTACTGTCTTTTGTCCTGGGGACCTTAAAATAATTTCCCTCAGAAATAGAATTACTTCATTACTGCTTCTGTGGCCAATTCATTGTTTTCAGTAATTCATTGATCTTCAGGAATTGAGATTTTACATTGTCTCATTTTAATTTTTTAAGCCGTTTTATCATCTCTGAAACCTTTCTGTTCTGCTTGGTTTTGGCTGTACTTGGAGTCAGACTGTTTATTGTGATCATGCCCAACAACCTGGCCGAGGAAAGGTAGACCTTTTTTTTTTTTCATCTGAACAGTGTCCCACGCACATGCACATGCTCTTTGGCACATTTAAGTGTTTGAAGTTGAATAAATGAAGACGATTAAGAATGTTGTTGGAACTTCAAAGTCTCAAAAATAAATGACGGGGATATGTAACCACTGTTGGTGCACCAGAAAAGGGTGACAGAGGGACACCGTTTGTATGGTCATATCAGCCATTCATGGTTTGGAATAGTCAGAACAAGAAGGCTCCTCTTTGGTGAGTCTCGTTCTTGGCTAAGGAACGTTTCCTCAGTTTTGGTTGACTGTCATTCACTGGTTTTGGGGGGTAAGGGGCAGAGTTAGAGATATCTTTACACTTTGGTAGAAGATAGAGGACTAAGGGAGGGAAGAGAGAAAGTGAGAAAGTTTAATTTAATTGCTGAATTAATAGCCTGCCTCTCAAAGTTGTGACCATAGGGTATGATTCACACTGGCCCAGAGAGAATAAAAGATGTTCCCTCATGTGCCTCTTATGTTACACCTCTGTAGAGAGCGTTTGTTTGGAGAATGTGAACTATTGACTGTGGCTATTGAAATGTAGCCCGGAAATACACATTGATTTTGCATGGGGAGGGGTGAAGAGCCTGCGGGGAGGTGAGAGGTATGTTACGAATATTTGATGGCGACGACTTAGATGGAGAGGGCTATGCTGAAGTTGGAGCACATTGCGGTTTTCAAGTAGAACGGTATCAGCTGTCTCAGAAAAACTATTACAGCCTGGAAATTTGTGTCTTCCAGCTGGTGTCTGGAGATGCCAGGACAGGTGGTTGTATCTTTACTTACAGCTGGAGCACAGGAAGGATCTGAGTGGCTTCACAGAGGGATACAAACAGTGGATATCTGGATAGCGCTATAACTTTTCAAAGTACACAGTAGCAAGTGGCATCAGTCTGAGTTACCTGCAGTTTTCTTCACTTTTTTTGCTCTGTGAGATGGAAGACATGAGTCTCGGGGTGCTGTTTTTGAGACCTCCTACTTAATGAATCTGTAGTGTTTCTTGAAGCATTTCAGACTTCCAGGTTAATTGGGTAAGGAGTACATTTGTCAGGGTTCTTCAGAGAAACAGAACCAATAAGAAGTGTGTATGTATAAAGAGGTTTATTATAAGGAGCTGGCTCACATGATTATGGAGGCTAAGAAGTCCCAAGATCTGCAGTCAGCCAGCCAGCCAAATGACAATGAGGTTCTAGTCCAATTCCAGAGGTGTGAGCGCTAGGAAAGCCCATGGTGTAAGTTCTAATCCAAAGGTCAGAAAACCCAGTGCTTCAGTTTGAGTTCAAAGGCAGGAAAAGATGGATGTCCCAACTCAAGCAGTCAGGCAGGATGAGTTCTCTCTTGCTAGCAAGTATCAGCCCTCTTGTTCTATTCAGGTCTTCAACTGATTAGATGAAGCCCACCCACATTAGGGAGGGCAATCTGTTTTACTCAGCCTACTGATTCAGATGTTAATCTTATCCAAAAAATACCCTCACAGATACACCCAGAATAATGTTTGACCAAATATCCGGGTACCCCTTAGCCCAGTCAAGTTGACATATAAAATTAACCATCACAATGAGGAAAAGTAGAAATGATGCACACAGCAGAGTGATCGTCATCCCACTTAAGTTTTGCCAAGCAAACAGTGTGTCTTTATGAGAAATGTCGGCCTTGCTTAGCTAGGATTAAACAGTGGAAGAAATGTTTATGGGATAAAGACCAATTTGCTGTATGCGTCTTACCTGTTTTTCCTTCTTAACCTAAATTAACCCGGATGTCTGAGATGCCTCCTATTCTAGGAAGAAATATTGAAGATTCATTGGTTTAACACCAGAACACGACTGGAGCTGAAAGTTTATCTCTAGGAACGCCTTGCTCTTACGTGTTTCAAACGCAATTTAGATACAGCACCCAAGGCAGAGGGCTACATAACCCAGACTTTCAGGTGTTCTTTCCTTTATAACTGGAAGGCTTACAGACTCAGGAAACTGAAGACTTACTGGGAGTCAAGGGGGAGATGATTCCGCTCTCCCTCATTGTCGGCGAGAACAGAAGACAGTTGCAATTTCAGATCTTGGGCCTTTAGACTTGAGACCTTTATATTCATACTAAAAGACTACCTTTGAGTTCTGTGCAGAGATAAACAGATTGTTTTCTTATTCATGAATGTCTTTTCTTCTTAATGTTCCTTTTGTCCACTATGTTTGAAATAAGCGGGAATAACTTTGCTAGCACGTAATGAGGAGAGACTTCCTGGTAGACTTGAAAGTTGAGAGATTATATAGGCAACTCCTTGTTACCTCCAAGGAATTATTGCTTCTTGGGTAGTTTCCACAGGAGTTAGTCTAACCCATCGTCATATGGACTAGTTCTGGCTGGACAGAACTGGGCGGTGGGAAAGGCCATAGTGGTGAACGTTTGATTGATATCGCCAACATCTTTGAAGTTCCTAAGCTAATGAATTGGGTGGGAGCAGAGTGAAGGAATAATCCTGGCATTAAAAATTAATGTCCCCTGAGTTCCTGTTGCTAGTTCTCTGAAGAATTGAGAAACATGGAGAATCCAGAACGGCATTTTGGTCCTGTTGCTATAGCTCCTTGATTCTTTGCTCATAGCATTTCAATTTAGAAGAAAAAAGATTTATTCTAGGTGGAAGATATGGAAATGGCTATAATTTAAATAACTTTCTTAGCTTATTATAAATTTTAATTGTCAACATTTGCTTCATAACAACTGAACAAGTGTTTGTTAAATGTTTTCCTTGATCAGTACTCTCTCTGGTCGAATAATTAGTTCTCAAGTTAAAAGGAAGATTTGGGGGGAAGAATTAGTTTTTTTCCCCCAACAAGTCTCACTTGGATTAAATAGTTATTAGGAGAAAAATTCCTTGTTTATGTCTTTGTATTGCACACATGTGTGTGTGTATACATTCATAGACACACGCATACATGCACACTTCACACTAGAAGAAGAAAGGGTGTGGTGGGCACTGAGGTAGAGTGAGCGGAGATACAGCAGGGGCTGGGGCCTCAGTCTGACTCTCTCCCTGTACCTGCCTCAGGCCTGTCTGTTTCTGTGCGTCTCTATTTACGGGGCACTGTTGGCGTGGGCAGGCACCCTGTTGTGTGTGGCAGAGGGATTCAGTGGAGGAAGAAGTCTTGTCATTTCTGAAAGTTGAGAATAAATAGCTTTGAGGAAAGGGTGTTCATCAACTATTGGTTCTGTATTTTAACTAGTTAAACTCAAGCACAGTTATCTATTGTTTTACAATATTTTTCTTGATAAATTATTGATGCCAAATTGACTTCTCACATGACCTTCTGCATGCTTCAGTTTCTTTCTTCCTGGTGTCCAAGTGCTGTTTTCTCAAGCGATACAAATATACCCATCTTAACAAAAACTGATGGGGAGGGGATCATGTGTCTGTTTTAAATAGCAACAAAACAGTCTGGGGTTTGGGGGGGGGGGGTGAAGGGTACTTGAGAGTTAGCTGTTAGAGCCAATCTAGGTAGGCCATCTGTGAAGGCAGGGAGATAGATTTTAGGAGGAAAGGGTGCAAGGCTGGTGAATAGATCTTTGGATGTTAGGAAAAAACTTTCTTTGATCTCTGTGGTAGAGAGGTGGAAAGATAAGTGTGCTCCTTACAAGAATAAACCAATGGAGATTTGGGAGTTTGAGGGGACTAGCAAGAGAGAGTACACTTACTGAGAATTTCTAAAGTGAATCTAACATTAGTTCTGATGTAGGGAGTTGGGGGAAAGATTTGGTGGGGTAAACATCACAAATGGCTATCGTGTGGGAGGAAGTTGTAGCTTGCAGTAATGTCAGCATCTCAGCACGCAGGCTGGGAACCATAGGGCTGCTCCACCCATTTAAAATAGAATGAGTAGAAGACAATGTGTACAACTGGAGATCTTTTCCAGGATCAAGAAAGGATCAGACTGTCTTATCTAAAGGATATTATGAGGTTTTGATCTCTCATACCTGCC